>NC_052052.2:8352500-8585000 GCF_903992535.2 Arvicola amphibius | reverse complement strand
TGGGTTTGGTGATGGAGAATGCCCCACCCTCTCCATTATCACCTCCTTGAGGCCCTTTGGCACAGCTTTCTCCATCTCCCGCGGCTCGCCAGTCTCCTCACCGTTGATCCCCAGCAAACATCCCTTTGTTGGCAGACCTAAGCCACCTTCCTACTTCTAAGACTGGCCCTCCTTAAAAATATTCAGCAATGCTGCTGCCCTCAGGCTGGAACAAAACCTCTCCAGTATCTCTTGCTGTCCTCGGCTCACCTGCCACCTGATACAGAAACAGAGCATCGACTCCCACACTCCTCTTCCGTACCCTGATCCCTGCTGCTACCTCTGAGCACACATTCTGCAGAGGAGACCCCTTGGCTTCTTCAGAGTCACCCCCACCGTCATCTCACTCTCGTGGAAACCTCTGAAGCCTAGATGGGAGCCACAGATCCCTCCAGGGGGCTCCTATGACAACCCATACTTCTATATTTCCCAGGTTAGACTAGATTTAGGTGAATTCTTTCTTTCCCCTGTGTCGGCCCTGACACCCTACTGTGATCTCTCCTTGAGTCAGATCCTGGTTAAACTCCCTTTCTCTTCTCCTCCCACCTTGGTTTTGGCATCTACAAAATGAGAACAGCGCCATGCCCACCGTACCAAGTGTGGTGATTCACCGAGCCAGTGCATGTGAAGAGCCGGGTGCTGCAGACACCTGGGGCAGGTATCTAATAGATGCAGCTCTAACCAACAACAGCAAAAGACTTCATTTCCCATTCGTTGAGCTGAGCTTGGCTCACATGAGAACTGGACAAGAAATGGACAAGAGGGCATCCCCAGAAACTGAAGGGCGGCATTCAGAGCACAGCCTATGGAGTGGGCCAATCAACTGCCATCACATCTGGGTGGTAGCCAAAGCGTGACCCTGCATCCTGAAGGATGGAAGCCAGGCTCTGGCTGGGGAGAGCAGCAGCCCGGCCCATTGAGCAGGACTAGCTCTCTCACCCGCTGGCTGAGGATGGAAGGGCTCCACGCATCCACATCCAAGGTATCAGACCCACACCTGGCTCTCAGCAGGCACGGCAGACACCAGCTTTAACTCCACCTTAGTCAGAGTAGACAGTCAGGGTGACTGTGGCATGGCCGTTCCTATGGCTGACCATAAAAGACCCAGAAAAGGCTGGGGTGCAGCTCAGTCAGGAGAGTTTGCCTAGCACGCGTGAGACCTGTTCCATGCTCAACACTGCTTTAAAGAGCCAGGGATGCACATCTAGAATCCTGCAACTGGGGTCAGCAGCCAGGAGGATCAGACAGAAGTTCATTCTCCCACACATAGTGATTTCAAGGCCAGCCAATTACAATGACCAAAATGGGTCACCTGGCTCAGGCTGGGCAGTAATCTTCTATGCAAGATAGAGATAATACGGGGGGGGGGGGAATGCCCTGATCCCCAGCCTCCTCTCTCTCAACTCTCTCTTGCTCTGTTCTCTCCACCTCACCTGAGTCACCACTGCAGCCTCTCAGCATACCTCCCTGCCTCCAGCCTTTCCACCCTATCTGCCCTTCACACTGTGGCCGGAATGCCAGCTCATCTACTCTCTGCCCCAGGCCACCCTTACCTCCAAACTATCGGTGGCTCCCACTGCCTCATCTCCCGATGCGGGGAGAGTGTGGTAGTTGGCAGCGGGCACTGGGGTAAGGAAGCTTGGCTTTGAGCTCAGACTGTATCCCTAATTAGCAGGCATCTTGAAGGAATTATTTTTCTATGGGTTTTTTTAATTGCTAATTATTAATTTATTATATACATTCAACATGACTTCTTGCACAGTTGTTTGTATTTTTGTTTGTATATTTGTTACATCTTTAAAGGATGAGTTTATTTTTATTTTATGTGAATGAATGCTTTGCTTTGCCTACATGCTTGTCTATGTACCATGTGCATGCCTGGTGCCTGCAGAGGTCAGAATGAGCCTCGGATCCCCTGGAACTGGAGTTAGAGACAGCTAACTGCCATGTGGGTGCCGGAAGTAGAACCCATGTCCTCTACAAGAGCAGCAAGTAAAGGAACACTGAATCACCTTCCCAGCCCGTGTTTTTAGTTTTTTTGTTTGTTTGTTTGTTTGTTTGTTTTGGTTTTTCAAGTCCGGGTTTTTCTGCATAACAGCATTGGCTGTCCTGGAACTCACTCTTTAGACCAGGCTGGCCTCAAACTCACAGAGATTCTCCTGCCTCTGCCTCCTGCGTGGTGCTGGGATTAAAGGTGTGCACCACCACTGCCTGGCTTTTTTTTTTCCCCTTAAGACAATACTGGGCTGGAGCTCTCCATCTTCCTGCTTCCACCTCCCAAGGGATTACATGTGCAGCCCACCACGCCCGGCCCAGCAATTGTTCAATGTAACTGGCATTCTTTCACAAACTGCCCACAGACGCACAGCCTCAAGTGTCGCTGTTGACTCTAGCAAACTTCCTGCCCCACACATCCCCGGTCACTCCAGCCTCCACCTGGTATCCACTCATGCCCAGTCTGCTACATTCTGGGACTCAAGGCTGGGAAGGTTCTCCCAGAGTCCTTACACGAGGGCAGAATATGGGGAGAATCAAAGGGGTCACAAGAGAAGGTGGGATGTGACTACATGAGTAAGCCATGGGAGGCAAGTACACAGAGGCCTGATGGGCAAAGAGTCGAGATGGCTGGATTCCTGCCAGAGAGACCAGGAATGAGCAGGACTCAGGCTCATGGCCAGAGGCCCAGGAAGTCTGAGAGGGAACAGCTGGTGACAGCCTCATTAGGAACTTTGGCTCTGTGAGTTGTAGACAGAAGCCAGGGCTATAGGTCGGCTGGGGAGGCCACGCTCTGGGGCTAGCTAGGGCACTGGCAGGGGTTCTGCTAACTGAGCCTATATGCCAGAGCCCTTCCATTAATTCACTGTCCAGTCCACAGCTACACTCCACCCTCTGCTCAAACTACTAAGCCCCACCCTCCCCTCCCCTTCAGCTGCAGGCCTGGATTCCAATGCTGGATTTGAGATGTCCTTGCTGACCTAGTCAGGGCTGGGGCAATGAAGATTCTGAACAGAGAAGAGAACTAGAGACCCAACTCCTGCCCACAGTAGAAGCCACACCAGGCCTGGGCCCCCGACTCCAAACTCAGGATCCACAACTCTGCCCTGTCCTGAGAGGACAGAAAATGTCTTTGTGGATGGCCTGTAAAACCTACCTCTGTGTCCCTTCCCACTCAGCTCTCAAACTCACCAACTCAGTTCCCTGAACCCCACCAGGTCACTATGGTCCTAAGGCTAAGGTCAGATGAAACCCACACTGACTACCCCTGCCAAACAGCACACCCAGTAGTGGGGGCCTCCCCATGTCTTGACAGAGGGGCTGGGTTAACCCAGGGCCACAGGTCCCAAAAAGAACACAGCATTGGTTCCCTAGGCCTCTCAAGGACCCAGCACCTGTGAGCAGGTCATTGGACGCTGTTTTAACAGTAGAGCATACTCACTCGGTCTGCATGCCCTCTTGCAGCCTCCCACACTGAACGTGCAGGCTGGGAGGAGGCCTTCTTAAATGAGGAACAGGATAGCATTCACAAACCTAACCCCTCCAAAGAAGAAACGAAACCTGGTATGGGAGTGCTAGCATTTAATTCCTGCACTTGGAAAGCAGAGACTTGTGGAACTCTATGAGTTTGAGGCCAGCCCGGCTGGTCTTCAAAACATGTTCCAGGCCAGTCGAAGCTACAAAGTGAGATTCTGTTTCAAAAAGCAAGAAGAAAACAGGGTGTGCGGGGAAGAATTTAGAGTGGTCAGGCACTCTGCCTCATCCTACCCAAGCTGGCAAGAGTCAGACAGAGCTACAGGTGGGAGCACACTGGTTACTTTCTCACCAGAGCCCCAGCACGACTCACACTCGGGGTACAAGGAACTCTCTCCCCCTCAACCTCCCGCTGGTGACCTAAGAAGACTTCCTCTTCCCTGGCTCACAGCCAAGCAGCCCAAACCACAGTGGTGTCACTGCCAGTTATGAGATCACAAGGAATCCAGGTAGAAAAAAGATGTGGGCCCCAGAGGGGTGGGTCCCATGTGGACCCCAAGCCCTAAAGCCCCTACCCTGCATCCCAGGACAGGGAGACACAATGTCAGGCCAGAATCAGCATCAAAGTGTGCCCTTCAAGGGGGAGGAAGAGCTTCTTCGAGGAAACATCCTCCTCACTAGGGTTTCCTTGAACCTACAGCCTCCCAGACAGTCGTACTGCTCACTGTTAGGAAACTCTGACTTCCTCAGTGCCTGGGGACACGCCTTCCTGCTGATGCACGAAAGGTAAGTTAAGTTCACAACTTCCAGGCCTGTCTGGGACATCTGCATCCCAGCTTTCAGCTAGCTGACTGACGGCAGTCATGAAGTCTTGATGTCAACGGGGCCTAAGACAAGGAAATAATTCCAGCCCAAACAAAAGAGACTAAAGTGAGCAAGAAGGGCTGGAGAGATGGCTCAGCAGATAAACACTTGCCTACATATAAGGCTAAAGACCAGAGTTAGGCTTCTCAGGGCCCACATAAATGTGGCAGCTAACTATAAACCCAGCACAGGGGAGGTAGCAACAGAGACCCCAGAACAAATTGGATAGCTAGACTAACTCCATCAGCAAGAGACCCCCATCTCAATTAAATAAAGTCGAGATGGATCGAGGAAGACAATTTGGGCACCCATACACACATGGAAACACATGTACAGGCACACCATATCTACATATATACACATGCAAAAATGAGGGGAAAAATGAGAGAAATAGATGTTCCTTTTATCTGCTGAGTTATGTAGCTACCACCCCACACCCCAGTCTTAGGAGACATTGAGACTGGTGCTGCTGGAAGGTCTAGGCTCAGAGAGGTTAAATATCCTGCACAAGTACACACAGCAAGCCAGAAGATGGCTCTGCTAACACCCAGGCCATGCTCCTTCCTCAAGGCTGTGCTGTCTTAGAAGTCACTTGGGCATTGGGGACTGGGCAGCATCCATTCAGAAGAGGGCTTCCCTATCTTGGGTCATAAGTAAACAGAATCTCAGGAATATGTGTGCGCGTGCGCGTGCACGAGCACACACACACACACACACACACACACACACACACACACACGCACGCATGCACGTACACAAGCACGCATGCAGATGGAAGAGAGTTTAGAGAAAGTCTGGAATCTACTGACATGTATTATATGCAGTGGTTCTCAACCTTCCTCATGCTACGACCCTTTAATACAGTTCCTCATGTTGTGGTGACCCCCAACCATAAACTGTTTCATTGCTACTTCATAACTGTGATTTTCCTACTGCTATGAATCATAATGTAAGCATCTGATGTGCAGGATGGTCTCAGGCAACTCCCACAAAGGGATCGCGACCCACAGGTTGAGAACCACTGCACTAGGGTTTTCAGGGTCTTCTGTACTCCTTCATCAAACATACTCCTCATCACCCACAAATGACATTTAGCACCTGCCACTGAGGGGTGGGGCGGTGACTTCCTGACCACATAGCTACTACATGGGGTCCTAGACGCCAGGTTAGCAGGCAAGTGAACTGAGGGGCCCAGCTAGGGGGCATGGGGCAGGAAGTACAGCAGGAAAAGGTGACAGGAAGGAAGTTGGTCTTGGAGTGCTAGGCAGCAAAGCCATTGAGGCAGGAACTTGGGGCAACTGAATATCCGACACGTAAGCTTTGGGGTCCTATAGCTCCCAGAGAGCGAGTCTAAGCACTCTGTGGCCCCCCGCCTAGCTATGAGCATTGCCTATAAACAAGTCAGGACAGGCTACTTGTGGTTCAAACAGCCACCAGTGGCTTTAAAGCCTGTGAAACACCTTAGTCCAGGCCACGGGCAGGGGAGTGTTTCCACTGTACTGGGGGGCGGGGGCTCAGACCACACACCTACTCGACAGTGGAGTAAGGCTGTGAGCTCTGAGACACTTTGAAAGAGGAAGGTCACCAGAACCTGGATCTACCCACCAACCTGTCACACTTAGCTGTAAAATGGGGTCACGAGTCACTACAAAGGTCAGACAACTATCTCTGACATTTAGTCTAATGTTTTGGTCAGTTTTCATTTCGTTTTCTTTTTTTTTCTTTTTCTTTTTTTGACAGTTTCATGAAGTCCAGGGTTGTCTCAGACTCCATATGCACCCAAGGATGGCCTTGAACTGCTGATTCTGCGTTGAGAGCTGGGATTAATTAAGTTGCCAGCAAGAGCAACAAGAAATGTAACATGTAACACATCAACCAGACCTGGTGACAAACCTCCCCTTCCCTGACAAAGCCACCCTGGCTACTCCTCTGGTATTGGGTAGCAAGGACCATAAAGTGTCAAAGTGTCACCCAGCCCTGGGGATGGAAAAATGCTTCAGGGAGTCACTGGGCCAGGCATCAGGACAATAGTCCAGGCCATTCTTCAATCCAAGAATTCCAGGCAAGTATCTGGCATATAGCTCAGCTGATAGAGTGTCTGCCTAGCACACACCTATATAAGTCCAGTGTTGATGGCACACAGCTGCAATCCCAGCACTGGAGCTGTGGAAAGAAGGATCAGGAGTTCAAGGTCATCCTAACCAACGAAAGGAACAAGGAAGGAAGAAAGGAAGGAAGGAAGGAAGGAAGGAAGGAAGGAAGGAAGGAAGGAAGGAAGGAAGGAGGGAAAGAAGATGGAGAATCTTTGTCAGCCAATTACTTTAAGAGGTGGGACCAAATTAGGGCGTGGCTTTCTGGGTACCCAGAGAAAAACACCGTGTGCCAGGCCCAGATGTGTTCTCTCTCTGTGGTTCCCACTCTACACAGCTGTGCTTGGACTTCTCATTCCTGTTTCATGAGTTTGCCCCTTATAATAAATAAAAATATAATTGCTCTATCTTTTAGCTAGCCTGGTTATTTCTCGATCCGAGATAATTCAACAGAAGGAAAGAAGGAAGAAAGAAGAAAGGCCAAGCAAATTCTCTCTCCATGAACAGGGAGGTAAACAAATGACTTGACCCAGGTTACAAGGGCCGTTCTGAGCAAAACCTGCATCTCTAAGGTATATAACCTTCTGGCAGTGTGGTTCTTAGGGTTCTGGAGGTGGCTTCCCAGAGCTAGGCAGTAGATAGTGTGTGAAGCAGGTATCCATGAACACTGGGAGAGTTGATGGATGGATGGCACTGTATCAGGGGGCCTGGCCACCAGCCCACTGCCATTTGAAGGTTCCAATCACCAGGCTACATCCTCAGTCACAATACAGATGCCCTAGAAGGATGTCAGTCAGTGAACAAAGACAATGGCATGAGAAAGGGAGGAAAGAGCCCTCAGGCTCAGCAGTACTGCGGGTACCAAACTCCACTCCAGTGCCAGCTTGAGATGCTGCAGACCCTGGCCCAATCAGCAAACAGTGGTCCTCAGCCCCAAGACTCCCAGCAGTAGGGATGCCCTATCCCTGCCCAGAATAAGTGCCCACCTATCCTGCCTTCACATTCATTTATTTGCCAACTAATGAATTGGGGGGTCCCCATCAAGAGGACAAGAGCCCCAAGGATAAAGTGAATCTGCTGGTCCTAGGATCTGCTCCAATGTACTCAGGACTACAGTCAAGCTACACACAACGTCTCTGAGTCCCATAGTAGGGTTAGGAGTGGGAAGTGTGGGGCAATAACACTGGGAGTGAGGCCAACTTGCCTTCAAATCCCACCTCATCACCTCCCTGTTCTGCAGTCCTGGGAAATGCCACAGCTTGTCACACCTTTCAGTGGAACGGTGGAACCCACCTTGTAGAAACAGCTGAAAGGGAAGTTTCAGTGCCAATCTTTGACAAAGCACCCAACAGTGTCTGGCTCTTGAGTGTCCCAAACCAAGGGCTACGGTGGAATTAGTCATGAGAAGGAGAACACGGTTCTTAGCGCCAGGTCCCTCCCATCTTTAAGACAGGTAAGACATACAGAGAATAAAGGGTAGCATGGAATCCATGTTCCAAAGAACAGGTCGTGTCTAAGTAGGGGGACATGGACAGACCTTTCTGGAGAATTGGTATTTGCAAAAGGCTCGGAAGAGGCAAGGCTGTAGAGCGGACAAAACGTGTACAGGGCACATACATGTACGATGGCAATCACCTAGTCATCAGCTGTCACAGGACATGCATTGCATGTGAGCAGCCAGCACAGAAACCTCCCTCTGGCCTGGGAGACCTGGAAGGTAAGGTCCAGCCTCTGCCACTGGGAGCCACAGAGGCTTTCTGGACAGGCAGAGAGAAACATCTGGGCTTGAGCAAGGTCTCTCTGTCAGAGAAGGATTTGCGGGAGTGGGAACAGGCGAACCAGCTAAGAGTCCATGGCAATAGTCGCAGAAGGTAGGACTCTAAGCTGACCTGGGACTGGTCAGGTAGGGGAGTGTGAGGGAAGTCCCTCCAGTCATGCCAGCACTCCACCTGAGTCCCACAGGGCCTTGAGCCGCCCCTCCTCTGGTCCCAGGGACAGGCCCAAGCTCAGTACCCAAAGACCTATTCTTCCTTGGAGTTCAGAGCACAATCCCCAGTCGGGCTGGTGACCACAGCCATGCACATTCAAACCCAGCTCTCAGAACTGGAACCATCCTGATCTGAAGTCCATCCCTGATACCTCCCTGAGGACCAGCATCCATTGCGGATGGGTCCATTCCTTTCCGCCCTGAGAAAAGCCAACGGTCTTGAGCCACTGAATCACTTCATGACACCACAGAAGCCACCTCCCACTTTCCTCTCCTGCAGGTAAATACCCTCTATCCATCCGGGTGGGCTCTGTAGGCAGAAAGCTTGCTGAACAGACCAGCTGGAGAGCGAAGCAAAGACATATCCTGTGCTGCAAGCTTCCTCCATGCCCTTCAGAAAAGGCAGTTTCTCCAAGTCTCGCTTCCCGTACCCAAAATCTGTGTTTCCTTTACCCTGTTTTACCCACGGAGACAGGAAGGGGGAAAAAATTAAGAGACCACTCTGTAGACTTGACCTCGTTCTTGTGTAAGTAATGAGAATACTGGATACTAGGGTCTTTCCTCTCTCCATTTTCCTGGGGCTCCTTGGGTAGCTGCCCTCGCCTCCACTGTCCCCAGCACACACAGAACATTCTGAAATGGCCCCTGAACAAACAGGCGGATCCTTGGAAGGGTTCTCTTAAGTGGCAGAGAAGTGACTCACTGCCCAACTGTCTCTTATATTAGGCGCCTACTTAGACTCCTGGCCCGGACAACAACTAGCAGTCCCAGTAATTCTAAGAAAGAGATTAACCATGGCGCAGAGAAGGAAGTCTTCAGAATAGGCAACGCGCTCGGACAGTGGGGCAGTGACCCCGGTAGGGTCCTTCCCGCCTCAAGCGTGCAGGACAGAAGGGACTTCGCAGCGTCACAGAAATGAACGGTACTCCTGAGCCTGGCTGGGTGTTACCCAAGCCCTGGCCGCGCTCGTGGAGAGAACCACAGTGCATTTCTGGAACCTAAGGCTGCCGGGACCCGAATTCCACCCCAGGCTCCTGATGTGCCAGGCTTCTGGTCCCCGATTGCTCCCCAGGGGCGCGTGGCGCGTGTCGGCTGGGGACGGGACAGCGCGAGCTATCCCGGAATTGTGGTGTTGCCACGACGGGCACTGCGTGATGCGCTGCTTTTCCCCCGTGACCCTGAGAGTCACCCACCTGGGCGGGCACAGTGTGCCCGACGGCCCACAGCTGCAGTTCGATGACCAGAGCGACCCAGAGGGTGGAGGGCGCCATAGGGGAGGCAGTGGCTCCCGCCCTTGAGGCTGGAGCTCCAGTGGCTCCTCTGCGCTCTAGCTGGTGACTGAAAGCGAAAGCCCCAGGCCGGGAGCTAGGGCAGACCATGGGGGTGGGGGAGTGGAGGAGGGAAGGGGCGGGGCCACGGGTCTGAAGACACGCCCCCCTCGCAGAGTCCTCTGCTGGCCTGGGTACCTCCACCTGGACTACCCTAGCGGCTCAGGGGCTCTTTTCCTCCAGCATCTCTTCCAGCCTGGAGTGACTCAGTCTCTCTCCATAGACCCTTCCCCTTCGAGTCACCTTTCCAGTGAAGAGCAAGACTGGCACTGAAGATAGATACCCACTGGACTTGTGACTAGCTGCCCAGATTGGGCCTCCCCTCAGCTGATCTGCCTCCAGTTACTCGGTTCAAATCTCATTGACTCCCCACTCTCAGCGGTAGTACCCTGGGAAAAACAGTCCCAAAGTTGACACCCACTCTGGGGAACCAAAGGATCTTAGATCACTCATTCACCTAAACCCTGGACCAGTGGTTCTCAACCCTAATGTTGCGACCCTTTAATACATTTCTTCATGTCGTGGTGACCCCCCAACCATAAAATGATTTTCGTTGCTACTTCATAACTGTAATTTTGCTAGTGTTATGAATCATGATGTAAATATCTGACAGGCAGGATGTCTGATACCTGAACCACAGGTTGAGAACCACTGCCAGACTATGTGACTATTTGCATCTTTTCAGAACTTATTAATATAAGCTATATGCTATGGCCCCATAACATATGTCATATGTCTGCTTCCTCAGAGTGGGCTGTCACAATGTACAGCATTACATAGGTACAGCTCTTTTTAAAACGTTCCATTTGTTCGAGTTCCCTTGAACATGCTTGGAGCCTTTGGCGAGAACAGACTGTCCTCTCGTTCTGAGGCCCTTGGTTGACAGGTAAACAGAGGCAGAGGTAGAAAGTCAACCAAGCATCTTGCTTTCTAGAATTGACCCCCATTAGAGTGCTCACACTAGCTACCATCTGAGTACCAGCCCCAAAGTCAGCGTGTATTCCTCCAGCCCCGCACAAGATGAGGGGGAATGGGCAGCAAGACAGGTGACTACTCTGCCCCCCTCCTTATACACACCCCTCCACTGTAGGCTGACCTGAGCAAGCCCTGCAGCCACCAGCCCTTGGGAGAGCAACCCGAAGAACGGTACTTCTAGGTGCTGGGGAAGAAACTGGGAAGTGACCTTCTTGGGATGGAAAATCCCACCTGATGGTCAGGAGCCTGGGAAATCACCTGGTGACCGCATGTTTCTGAGACATAGGACACAGTCCACAGCCTTAACCCTGAAGAGGGGTAGCCACTAAGCAGGCAGGGCTTAGTGCCTAAGCCTCCCAAGGAATACATCTCAGGGGCGCTCTGGTGTATCTGAGAAAGCTGAAAGTCAGGGATGAGTGTCAGAACCAAGAGTCAGTGATCTGCCCTGGATCCTACGTGGTGGGTCCAACTGATTCATCCTCTCCAGTTAGGGAACAATTGCCATGAGGAGCCACACACGGGAGGCCACAGGTTAGTTCCTGCCTTAGTCTGTATTCTGTGGCTAATAATTCAGCACTGCATACTGGGTACATTATAGAGAGAAGGGGATGATTTGGGCTCATGGTTCTGGTCCAAGATCAAGGGGTCATAGTCGATGATGATGGCCTTGCTGGCAAAATCCACAAAGCAAGAGGCAAGTGGGTACACATAAATTGTGTGTGTGTGAGTGTGTGTGTGTGTGTGTGTGCTTCTTTTCTCATAAAGTCACCAATACCAACCATGGGGCTGCACCCTGACTTTAATGCTAGTCACGGCTATTTCTAGCATCAGCTGTTCTTCTGTGAAAACACCCCACCCTCCACCCGCCCCGTCAGCTCGCCTGGCACCTGTGCAGATGCCTTGCAAGTATTCACCAGGGATCACTCGTGGTTCACACTAATAACGATTAGTAATTGTGAAACAGCAGTTACTGGAGGGCCACTCTGTGTCACCAACCTACGGCTGCTGATACACACGCTCCTGCAGTTTTGTAGGACCTTACACAGCTAGGAGGGGGTGCCTTAGGTTCAAACCCAGTTCAGTTGCCTTTGCAGCCAAGGAGCTCCTACCCAGCAAGTGGCTGCTCGTGCTGCTGCGTTGTACAGTCCTCCGCAGCACAGGTACACCAGCCTGTCCTGGCCATCCCCTTGGTACCCAGGAAACACACACATCATAGGGCTCGATAGAGTGGAAATGAGTAGAACTTCTAAGTATACACAGGAGGCGATAAAGAGATGAAAACCAGCCAGGCATGATGGTGCACGGCTTTAGTGGCAGCATTAGGGAGGCAGAGGCATATATATTTCAGGGAGTTCAAGGCCAGCCTGCTCTATACAGTGAAGACAAGGACAGCCAGGGCTACGCAGAGAAGCCCTGTCTCAAAACACCAAGTGGAGGGGTGCATGAAGGAATGAGTACATACCAGAGTTGGAATCCAGTCTGATCCAGTCAGACCTTGGCTCTAGCTACCCCACCATGCATCTCTTAGCCCATAAACCCTATAATGCAGAAAGCCCCATTGTTCTTATATCGAATTAGCAGAGATAGGACGGTGGCCTTCTCAGGGCCTGCAGACATAACATATGAACCTGGCCATGGAGTTCCTAAGCCTCTCCCCACTTCCCAGGGCAGCCCCAACCCTCAGAGAGCCCCTGTCATTTCACACCTCAAAAGCTGGCAGCTCTGCTTCTGCCAACAGAAGACTCACCTTTGAAAGGCAAGGGGTGCAGGATTGAACAGGCTGCTAACTGAGCACTCACTGTATCTGGCTGGCAAGCCTTTGGGAGGAAGCACTCCAGCTCTAGTCGGTGTAGAGAAATGGAGCCAGAAATTGTGTCCCAAAGGCCCCAGTGCCAGGATCCCATGACCTTTTTGTTCATTTGTTTATGAGTGTGATGTGCCTGTGTTGGCCTACCCCCTCCTCATATGATTCTACCCGGGTTCACTCCGGGGAACCGATGAGTTCATTGGACTTCCTTACAGAGCATGGGTAACCCCAGTGCATCCATACCGGAAAGACTTCACCCAGCATGGATAATGACTTCCACACAGCTGCACACTCTTGCTCTTCCACTGTTTTCTAGAAAGAATGCTTTCTGCAGCAGCATGCATGTGGGGTGGTGTGTGTGTGTGTGCGCGCGCACACACACACACACACACACGCGCACATGCACTCGGGCACATACATGTGTGCATGAGCATCAAGACCAGAAATTAATGTCAAGCATCTTCCTCAATTCCCTATATGTAGAGGTAGGACTCTCACTTGAGCCCAGTGCTCACCTGGCTGGTCTAGTTAGCTTGCTCTTCCGATCCTGTCTCTACCTCCCCATCCCCTTGATGGTCTGATTGCTTTTTTTTTTTAATGAGCCCATACACATACCTGGGACTGAGAGAAACCATCAGAGGCTAAGGTACAGCACACTGTGGCTCAAGGTATGCTGGGAGAGGCAATTCCCACTAAGAGGGAGAATCTCTGATATTCTTGTCAATGTGAACGCCTAGAAACAGCCACAAAGCAAGTTCCTTCCAATGTGGCCTCTAGAGGTCCAGGGACTCCCGTCATATAGGGATGCTTCAGGGCAAAGGGAACGCTTGTACTTCCCGCTCAGTGGTACCAGCCAGGACCTTTTTTGCCTGACTCTTGCCTGTGCTTATCACCAAACCGTGAGTGTGCTGGGCCAGCCCCTTGGTGAGTCACAGTCTAAAGTCATGAACAGGAAGCCTGGTATTAGCCACAGACTCACAACTGTCTCTCCTAGCTGTCTTCCCATCTGTAACCCCCAGGCACACATGCTTGAGTGCACATGAACACACGAGCCTGCACTTGCGATTGCATATCTTGGGCTAGGCTAGTCATTCAAGCTGGGAAATGGGGTACTGACCCCAAAATTCTGTCTCCTGTCCCCATCTCCCTCTGAAGCAAGAGAAGGCTTGGGGACACACATCTTCCACCTCCAGGCCTCAAAGAGGGCCCAGATAATTGGGGAAGGTTGCTAAGAAGCAAGGAAAATCTCTCATTCTGAGTTTTCTTATCTCAGGCTCTCTAAAAACAGCTGCCAAATTCTTGGCCAGAATTTATTGCTAAATCATTACCTAAGAGAGGTGGGTCCTGGACCTGACCCCTCCCAAAGAACAGATTACTTTGTATATAAATGTACATTGTATACAGGTGTACATTGTATATAGTTGTGATAGAGGGGGGTTTCTTTTTAATGTATGATCAATAAATGCTATTTTGAAAGAGGAATAAATAAGGAGATGGTTCAGTGGGTAAAGCATTCATCACGCAAGCCTGAAGACTAGAGTGCAGGTCCTCAGCACCCACAAAATGTTGTGTAGGTGTGGTAGGCAATCTGTAATCCCAGCATGTGAGAAGTGAAGACCATAGACTCCCCAGGCAAGCTAGCTAGCCAGACTAGCCAAATCTAGTGAAGAATGGTGGAGGGAAACACATCCTACATCCACCTCAGGCCTCTACACCCCACACACATATGCAAATGTCCACATGTGCAGAGACACACACGATGCACACGACACAAAAGAGTAAGTAAGAATTAAATACATAGATGGCAGTGGAAAGATGGCTCAGAGGCCAAGACTGCTTACTACTCTCACAGAGGACCCAATTTAAGATTTATTTTTATTGATGTGTACGAGTGGGTGTAGAGTCTGTGGGTGCCCTCAGAGGCCAGAACAGGCTATCAGATCCCCTAGAGCTGATGTCACAGGTGGTTCTGAGCAGCCTGCCACGGGTGCTGGGAACTGAAAGAGCGGCAAGCACTCATAACTGCTGAGCCATCTCTCCAGCCCCTTCTTTCAAACTCTTTGACTTGATCATTAAACCAGCGGTCTTTGACTCGGAGCTCCAGTCTCACTCCCGCAATCTCTTCCCGAGGACCACTTGGTGAGTTCACTGTTTCTCTAGTCTATTTTGGGGCTTCCTATAAAAACAAACAGCACAGAGGACTCCAGTGAACACTCTGATCTGTAGGCTCCACATCCTGGGAGCTACCGAACCAGGGATCAGGCATGTTCTAGAAATCAAACAAGCAAAAAGCCAAAACTATGTGCATACTGAACACATACAGAGCTTTTTCCTTGACATTATTTATTTGCTAAACACATATAGGTGTACTATAGAAAGATAATTTATAAAGCTATAAAGGTACTGTATATATTTATAAAGCTATAAAGATGACTTGGGATCTATAGGAAAATGTGTTATCCGTGAGCACCATGCTCTTTTATATGCGTGGTATGGATATACTGAAAAGCAGGGATCCTGAATGTGAGCATCCATGGGTTTGGGTTTCCTGGAAGTCATCCCAGGAGATGCCGAAGGGTAAACTGTGTTCCATATGCATATTCAGCTGTACAAACCCAAACGGCAGGAACATAGTCCTGCCTGCAGACAGCACTGTCTCGGAGATGAGAGCATCGGCACGTTGCTGAGTTCAGTTCTGGCTTACTTCTCTCCCTCCCCAGTGTGGAGCTGAGCTGTGTACTTGCCCCCAAGATCCACCCGGTGTCTCACTGCTGTCCAGCTGTGGACTCTGGGGATGAAAAGCGCTCCGTCTGGTGTACTGCCAAACACAGTCTTGTTGGAGGCACAGGAGAGAACTGCCCCAGGTGGTAAACCTAGAAAGCAGGGCTTCTGGAAGGAGGTGGTGCACATTCTCACTTTCACTGGGTCCTGCACTGTGACCTCCGGACTCCCAGGACCCACATCTGTGTGACATCTCACCTCCATGAGTGTTCCCTTTCACAGCTTTCTTTTTCTCCTCTCGTCCTTCTCTTTCAAACTTTTTAAGATTTCTTTTTGAGGCAGGGTCTCATGCAGCCCAGGCTGGCCTCAAACTTACTGTGTAGCTAAGGATGACCCTGAACTCCCAATTCTCCTGCCTCCACCTCCCTAGGGCTAGGATTATCAGGGTGTTCACCAGGGAGTCCATTCATGCCATGCTAGAAATGGGACCCAGGGTTCACGAGTACTGGTGCTGTGTTTTATCTCAGTCCCTTTTGTTCATTCTCTCTCTCTCTCTCTCTCTCTCTCTCTCTCTCTCTCTCTCTCTCTCTCTCTCTCTCTCTCTCTCTCTCTCTCACATGCTTGGATTAGAACCCAGAGCTCTGTAAACTCTAGACAAGGACTCTACCTGAGTTACACCTCCAGCCCTGCCCCCTTTTTCTTCAAAGTGCTTTCAATTCTGCCTCTCTTCAGCCCCACCATGGCCTGACCCCTCTCACCTGATGTCTGAGGGCCCTTCCCAGGGCCAGCACCCCTACCCCTCACCATCTGACTCCATACCCTCTTCTCCTTTTCCCCATGTTCTCTGTCTCTCTCCAACCACCCACTCCCGCTGCCCCTCCACATCTCACTGTCTCTCCCTCTGTCTCTAAGGGACATAGGGAGATGCTGGTCCCATCTGTGGACAAGTAATGGCTGCCCTCGCCCTTGCCTCAGTTTCCCTGCTTCCCTCTGTAAATGGCCTCTCTGCCCTCTATTGTATTTTCTTGTATTTCCTAGGTGTTTCATAATTCCGTGGTTGGTCTGAGCATAATTTGTTTTTAATATAACTCCTCTTGATCACTTGCTTATTGGATTTTGGATCTAGAGGGTAGAGCGAATGTTATTCACATCCTGCCATACAAGGCTCGTGGTGTGTGTGTGTGGTGTGTGTGTGTATGGTGTGTGTGTGGTGTGTGTGTGTGTGTATGGTGTGTGTGTGTGGTGTGTGTGTGTGGTGTGTGTGTGTGTGTGTGTGTGTGTGTGTGTATGTGTGTGTATGTCCTGGGCCTGACCGAAAACCTTCTCCATAGCATCCTTATTGCTACAATCCATCCATCCTTGTAAACCAATCTGATGTGGCTCACGGGAGTTGGAGCATCTCAGGACTGGGCTGTGGGACCACAGGGTACCCGGTACATGTGTTCCTATTTCCCTAACATTGCCTGATTCCTCCGTGCCACCCACACTGTCACACCCCACCAGCAGGGCCAGAGAGTTCCTATTTCTGCACGTTTTCCCCTGAACTTGTTATTAGCGGGCTTCTTCCTAGGGCCAGTGTGGCGGGTGTGAAGCGGAACCCGCTGGTATCTCATTTGCATTTCTGTGAAGTTTTTGTGTCTCAGCAGCTCTCCTCTGCTGCTGAGTCATCCGGGTTTCCCCTTCTGTGGACTGCTTTTCAACATCCTTTCATCCGATCGTTATTATTTCCTGTCTTCTTGTAGATCTGCTCTAATTCCTTGTATCTTCTAGATATTAATCCCTTGTCCTTTTCAGATATCAGAAATACCTCCTCTGTTCTGGTATGTGCTTGCTGTTCTCATTCATGCTTTCCCCTTATTGTTTAAAAATTCCTTAACTGGATGGCTAATAAGGCTCAATGGGTAGAAAGTGTGCGCCACCAAGGCTGGCAGCCTCAGTGCGATCCCTAGGGACCACATGGTGGAAGGAAAGAACGAGCTCCTGAAAGTTGTTCATATTCATATTCCTCCCCCGCCTCATACACATATATCAATAAACAAATGTAATTTTTTTAGGCATAAAGCTAAACATTTATTAAAGGAGAGAGAGAGAGAGGGAGAGAAGGAGAGAGGGAAAGAAGGAGACAGGGATAGACAGACAACAAATGTATTTTTTAAAAAGAAACTAAGATAATCCAAAGTATTTTTTGTTTGTTTGTTTTTTCGAGACAGGGTTTCCCTGTAGTTTCTAGAGCCTGTCCTGGAACTAGCTCTTGTAGACCAGGCTGGCCTCGAACTCAGAGATTCGCCTGCCTCTGCCTCCCGAGTGCTGGGATTAAAGGCGTGCGCCACCACCGCCCGGCTCAAAGTATTTTTTTTTAAGGTTCACTTAAAAAGTTCGTGTGTGTGTGTGTGTGTGTTGTTTTGTGGAGTTTTTTGTTTTGTTTTTCAAGACAGGGTGCTTTGTTGTTGTTGTTGTTGTTGGTGGTGGTGGTGGTGGTGGTAGTGGGGTGTGTGTGTGTGTGTGTGTCCTGGCTATTCTGGAACTTGATCTGTAGACCAGGCTGGCCTCCAACTCAGAGATTCTCCTGCCTCTGACTCCTGAGTGCTAGGATTAGAGGGCTATGTTACCACCGCTGGGCTCTTAACTTTAATGTAACACAAACCCATCAATATTCTCCATTAGATCATGGTTGAAAGGGCCTTCCTCACCTGGAAGGGATGGAGATATTTTTCTCTATCTTTTCCTTTCATTAGCTTTATAATCTTAACTGTCACAGCTGGGCCAGTCAAACATCTGAACTATATAAGTACATAAGGTGTAAATATCCAATTTTATTTCCTTCAGCCCATCTTTCTTACACCACCAGCCAAACATTCCCTCCTTCCACCATTTATCGCAAACACATGGGTCTGTTGCTGAGAGGGCGTGTCTCCTCTTTCGGTCTTGTTATTTCTGGACAGGTTCCACATTGCTGTTAGTAGAACTTTGAAGAATGTTTAGAAGACAAGATGAATTCTCTTTGTTTGCTATTCTTTTTCATAGTTGGCTTAAGGTAAGACTGCCCCTCAAAACCACCACCATCACCACCACCACCACCACCACCACCACCACCACCACCACCACCACCACCACAACAACAACAACAACAATAGTAAGGACTGAGGAGATGGCTCAGTGGGTAAGAGTGCTTGCTGCCCAAGCATGAGGACCTGAGTTCAAATCCCCAGCAGCCACATAAAAAAAAAAAAACAAAAAAAACAAAAAAAAACAAGAAGGTTTGGTCGTGCATGTCTGTAACCCGGTGCTGTAGAGGGCAGAGACAAGAGGGTTTCTGGGTCTTGCTGACTGCCAGCCAGCCTAGCTCCAGATTCAGCGAGAGACCCTGTCTCAAAGGAAGAAGGTAGAGAGGGATAGTGCAGGGCACCACCTGTCCTCAGCTGTCCTCTCTACACGCACCCATGGGCATATATGTACCATCACCCCTTCGTCACCCCCCTCAACTAAATTCATTTGCCAGTTTCCCCAATCACTGCCTATGCTTTCAACTGAGATTTCCCGGCCAGTGAGACGGCTCAGCAGGTAAAGGCACTTGATGTCTAACCTAGCGACCTGAGTTCGGTCCCCAAGAGGCACACTATGGAAGGAAAGAGCTGATCCCATAAAGTCATCCTCCGACCTCCACACATGAGCGCCGTGCCATGTGCACTTGTGTGTATGTGTGCGCGCACACACACACTCACACACATAAATGTAGAAACATTTGAATTGAGATTTCACTTAACTGACATGTGAACTTGGGGGAAGAATTTACTCCATCCACAAGCACAGTTCACCCGTGTGTTCCCTTCAGGTCTTCCCATGGTTTTTTCTCTCTGGAACATTTGGATGTGGCTGGGGTCAAAGGACTACGCCTCTCCCTGACTTCCCCACCTACTTCCCATCTGGGTTCCCAGTTGATATCTGCAGCCACTCAGAGCAGTCCAATGGCAGAGGGCTCCATAGCCTCCCCTTTCGCTTCAGTCAACACCCATGAGTCCTCATGACCAGTATATCGTGGGCACCTGATACAGAGCAAATCTCATTAATATCTAGTCCGTGCCGTGCAGTTTGCCAGGCAATGGCTGCTTGTGATGCTGCACCAGGCACTCCAAAGAGGCTCCAGTTCACAGACAGAGAATTTAAAGGTCTTCAGGTGCCCTGAACATAAGGGATGTGGGACTCATTGGAGCAAAAAAAAAGCCACGGACTTCATCAAATTAGTGTCACTTCTTAGAAGGGTCCTTCATGGTCTGGCATGTTGACTGTTGACATCCCCTCATAGGGGTGAGTGAGAAGGCTCATTGTAAGATCCTCATTCCAATTTCCAGCCACTCAATTCTGCTCTAACTGCGCACGGCCTGTGGTCTCAGGAGATGCTGGAGTATACAGACTGGGAAATACTAATTAAGTGGGGCGGCTCTTCCATGGGGTTATAGGGAAGCCACCATCCATGTGGTGTGAAGACTTTTCCAGTGTGGCAGCTTTGGGGTCATCTAGGCTCCTGCAAGTAGCCCCTCATTCATGCTTGTAAGGAAGCCCGATAAACTCGTTACTTCCCTGTTGGGATCAGTGAGGCCCCAGATCCTGAATTTCTTGTAATCCCCTGATCCAAGTGCCTACAGCTGCTCTGAGCACGAGACCTTCAGGAGTTCCTGATGGCAGGAGAGTGGTTTCTGGTGGGTTTGGCTGGGGCGTGGCTATCTCTATATAATCTGCCCCTGACCACAATAAAGGGGGCATTCTTGGGGAATTTAAAGATGACCCGTGTCGCTGTCTGTCTGTCTGTGTGTGTTTGTATTTTAACCTCCAGTCCCTTGCCCGAAACTTGGTAACTGGGTAATAGCGCACAGAGCGCAGACACGGGGGCGCGGTGCGTGGCAATTGGAGGTCCCCACCGAGATATATATCGGCAGTTCCCCAAGATGAACTTTGGTAAAATACTTTGGTTTGTCCTCAGAACCTTATCAAGGGGTGCACATTGTTTCTGACTCCCTCTGGGAAGGAATTCTCAAAACAAAATGGCTTCTTCCAGGAACAGTGCCTTGGGAGAGGATGAGCGACAGACCCATCTCGCTCTACGGCCACTGATTTCGTATGGCCCCAGGACGTCTCACTCCTCCCTGTGCCTCAGCTTCCCAATCTGTACTTTGAGAAGGGAAAGTTACAGGTGGGTGGTGGGCCTCAAAGTTATGAAGTCCTTGTGTAACTCAGCTTTAGTTGGCAACGCTCTGCTTCCTTGGGGCTTGGCCACCACGTGGCTTCTCCCTGGGGACTACCATGAGACAGCATGGAGTGTTTGCATTTCTAAATGGCTAAGCCTTCAGCTTAGAGCCAGAGTAGGCGGAAGATGAAGGGGGAGTGAGGGATATGAGGTCACTTCCCTGCCAGGCTGGACACAGGATGGCTCTAATCCCATTTTACAAGCTAGCGCTCAACCTCCCCATCCCTGCTCTGAGGGAGCCAACTCCTGAGAATGAGCCATAGCCTATGCTCATCAGGAAAGAGCTGGGTAAGCCCACAGCCCCCAAGTCACGGACCACGGTTTCCCCAACCGCTTTCCCCTTCCTCTATTCAAAAGGGAAAAGAAAGAAATGATTTCCCCTGGGTTCAGTTTCTCAATCGTCACTCAGTCATAGGTTTATGAGTCTGCACCTTGCTAGCCCTGGCTGGAGCGGAACACCGTGACTCAGTGTGGATCAGCTCCCTGCAGACAGACCAAAGGGAGGAACGAGTGACTCTGCTTGAGGAGCCCTGGAGTCTCTCCCATTGCTCCTCAGGGTGAATCTGTCTTCAGCATTCCCCTTCCTGCTCCCCAGATCTGTTCTGCCTGCCCTGAAAACTCAACATATACTGAGCACCTACTGTAGGCCAGGCAGAACAGCTGCGCCTCTTTGCCCTCATTCAGTTGAAATACAGTCCTGTCCAAAAGGAGAACCCAGGAACCTTTAGCTCCTAGAACCACATGCCATTCCAGTTGCCGAGGAGTTTCCCAATGAGGCTATTTGAGGAACTACTATGCATACATGCACGAAAACACAATGAAATCCATTATTTGTGCACTAACTAAAATAAATAATGAAATTAAGGAAGAGAGTGAGCTTTTAGGCAGCTGGGCTAACAGTTTAGCCGTCGCTTAAACTTGGGAGCAAGCCTTAGCCAGGCCATTCATTGCTGGGTGACCTTGACCATGGACCAATCTCTTCATTTTCTTAATCCCACCTCCCCTCCCCTGCAGGACAGGGGTGGCAGGCCCAGGCGTTTGGCGGGAATTCTGTCCACATTCGAGTTGACACCACTGGATATCTACTGGGTGCTCAGCAAATGCAGACTCAAAAAGGCTGGTGCTATGGCTCCATGGGCAGAGCGCTTGCCTAGAAGGCACAGAGTGTTGGGCTCCACTCCTAACAGCACATACACCATTCCTGTGCATCACACGCCTCTAGTCCCTGCTATACAGACAGCATAGACACCAGTACAGGCACGTGCCTACAGTCCCTGCTATAAATAAGTAAATGAATGCAGACTCAGAACTTGATGAAGAGGGAAGAGTTTCCTGAAACACCAGCTCTGCTCTTCCCCTTCAGGCTAGAAGGAAAACCCCACACCCCAGTGTCTCCAGCCCCTCCTGAGGGCAGTACAACTTCCGGCTGACAACTGCACAGCACTCCCAGCCTCTCTCTTCATGAATGTGTAAGGGAGAATTCAGCCCACACATTGTTTCACCCCCCTTCCCATTTCACCCTGCTTTCCCCTTCAGCAACCCGGACAAGCACATGCAATGGGGCATCGTGTACCCCAGACTCACGAACTGTTCATTGTTCCATTCTGCCCACCATCGGCTTCCTCCAGATACTCTGCCCATCACCCCCTTCTCCAGATCCCCTTATGAAGATTAATAGCGATGATCAACTTGACAGGATCTAGAAACATCTAGGAGACAAGCTGTTGGACTTGCCTGGGAGGGAGTCCCTGAATTGAGCTTACAAGGTGGAAAGACCCACCCTAAATGTGGACAGATCTGTTCCAAGGGCTGCGGTCCTGGACCGAATCAAAAGAGGACGGTAAGGTGAGCACCAGCGCACATCTCTCTGTTCCCGCCTGCTGATGCGATGTGACCGGCACTTCGAGTGCCTGTCTCCATGCTTTTCCTCGGTGATGAACCTAGCACAAGCCAAAATAAGCCCTTCCTTCCTTAAGCTGCCTTTGTCAGGTACTTTGCAACAAAGAAAAGTAACTACAACCCATCCCCATACCTTAGGCCACATCCTCAAGTCCCATGTGACTCAGGCATGCCCTGAGGACCCCTGTGCCACAGTCTTTATCAGTAGCACCAGATAGCCTGAGCTCAGATTCTCAGCAGCCCGTGAGGGCATGACCTACACCCTCAGCACCATGGGCCTGCATGTTAGGCTTGATAAATAACCATTTAACAAAGTAAGATAAGAGCTTCATCCTTATGGCATCCTTCTGGTGCAGGCAGGCTTATTAGAATCACTCCACAGAGGAGGGAGTGGAGGCCCAGCCTCCCCTGGATGCCTTCAACTGGACTCTAAAGCTCCAAGCTCCCCAAGGTCAAAGCCCAACTCCAGGCTGTCCTTCCCAGGTGGGCTGCATACCCAAGCCTCACCCCCTATCATCACAGTGCTCCTCAACACGCAGCACCCTGCCTGATACTTGATGGGTGTTCTACTGAATGAGTCAATGAGTGAATGAATGAATGAATGAATGTGTAGTGGTTTGAATAAGAATGCCATCCCCCCTGAATAGGTTCATATGCTTGCCTGCTGAGTCCCCAGTTGATGAACTGTTTGGAAAGATTAGAAAGTGTGGCCTTGTTGGAGGAGGTGGGTCACTGGGAGTGGGCGTTAAGGTTTCAAAAGCCCACACTAGCCCCAGTGTCTCTGTGTCTTTCTGTGACCTGCGGATCAAGATGAAAAGCTCTCAGTTACTTCCCCAGCACCACGCTTGCCTGCCTGCCGCCACACTCCCTGCTATGATGATAATGAGCTAATCCTCTGAAACTGCAAGCAAGCCCCAATTGAACGCTTCCTTTTCTAAGAGTTGCCTTGGACATGGTGACTCTTCCCAGTGATAGAACATACTTAGATGGAATGAATTCATCTTCTCAGATATTGATCACTTTTTCCGGATTTCAGAAACTTACCCTCCATCCCTCCGGCAGTCAGTGCTATGGGAGCTCAAAAGGTATGGGAGTTCTGCCCTGGGTGACCCGGAAGATCTTCTGGAAGGGAAAGGAATAAGTGATGATAGGGATGGCACCAGTAAGTGGAGACTTCTTGCTGGGGATGCATCCTCCATGTCTGGCCACTCAAGGGACACAGATGAGTCTCAGAGACCAGACAGAAAGCTCTGGAAGACAACAGGCCAGCTTTACAGACTGCGGCCCTAGGGAGACACTGGAGGTTCTGGGAGAGAGCAGCTTGATTGGCACTTGGCTTTGGAAATGAAAGACAGAGTAGAAGCCAGGGGACAATCCATTACTTGGGTGTTTTCTGAGCCCCTGGGTCTGCATTCTAACTGTGTGGCCAGGTAAACTTGGCCCTGTAGCATGTGACTCAGCTCCCTGAAGCCAACTCTAGGGCAGCGGTAAAAGTACTGGATTAAAAACTGACAGAACCCTGAGGTGACCCCTGCCTGAGCCATAGTACATCATAGCCAAATGACTAGGAACTAGAGTCCTGGCCAGGAGACCTGGGTTCAAATCCTATCTGCATCATTTAGTAGCTGTGTATCACTGGCGAAGTGACTTAACTATTCTGTGCCTCGGCTTCCTCACCAGTAGCACAGAGGTATCTAATGTTTCCATTTCCTAGCATCCCGTGAGGTTTACGGGAAAGAACACAAGAAGCCTCCGAGGGAATTGATTCTCTCTCTCCTCCTAACACATGTGAATTTCTGGAGGGCAGGGATGAGGCCCCTCTATCTGACCCATGACTGACCCTGGACCAGAGGGACCCTGGTCCATCTTGTGAGTGCCCAGTATTTGCAGAGGGTCTCTGCTTAAGCTGGGGCCTTCCCTGATGTATGTTGAGGCTACTGGCATTTCCCAAGTGCTACAAGCCAGCAAAGAAAAACCACGACCTGTGACATCCTGCTCTTGAGCAATCTGCCTGCAACTCTGACTTCCTGGCCAGGCTTCTTATGGCTTGACAGACCAGGGGATGCCAGAGAGGGATCCTACCCTACAAGGTGCTGGATCCTGTCCCCTGCTCAGGAGGCCAGACAGGAACTCTGAGAGCCTCAGTTTCCCCTTCTAAAAAGAAAACAGAATGGGGCCACCAATGCTCTTAAGTCAGTCAAGGGAATAGGAAACTTAGCCCCATCTGCCTCCTCTTGTGTGCATTGATTGGCGCTGGAATGCTCCAGCCATCCCTGAGGATTACAGAGCGTAGCTGGAGACAGAAAGGCTTGAATCCAGGACTAGAGACCTGGCTTGGCGGATAAAGCACTTGCAACACAAGGGTGGCAAATGGAATAAGACTCCCCAGAAACCCCATAAACGCCCAGTGGAAGTAAAAACCCACCTGTAATTCCAGTCTGGGAACGAAGAGACAGGGGATCCCCAGAACAAGCAGGCTAGCAAGATTAGCTACATCGGTGACATCTGGGTTTGACTGAGAGACCCTGCCTCAAAGGATAAAGTGGAGAAACAATAAAGAATGATTCTTCAACGTCAGGTGTTCAAGAGCACACATGTGGACACACACATGCACACACATATATACCACATGAAAAAAATCTAAGAAGAAAATCGTTCAGAGAAAGTGTCACATGCAAGGGCCTGATGCCCAGGATGGTCTCGAAAGTCGTCCCGCACACCTGGATTATCTACTTGCTTGGCCACCATAGGGCAAACGCGATGCCAGGTTTGAAGACCCCAGCACTTTCCATTGCTGCACCTGGGGCCATGGGACTTACGATCCCAACACTGCCATTGAGTAGTGAGGCCTGGGCCACTCATTCTCAGAAAGGAGTGGATGGCTGCACACCAACCACCACGCTGCCAGGCCTCTGGGAAATGGAGCCTCCACTCCCATCCATTCTCATCTGGAATGGCTGTGGGTAGAGAGGCACTCCGTGGCTCAGCCTGGGACCAAGCTGCAGAACTATGGGCAAACTGGCTGTCTTTGTTGGTTTAAGTCACTCAGTTTTGAGGTTTGTTTTTTTGGGAGGGTTGTTTTGAGACAGGGTCTCAAGTAGCCCAGGCTGGCCTCAAATTCACTTAGTAGCCAAAGGTGATTTTGGACTTCTGACCCTCCATCTCCCAGGTACTAGGAGTAGAGGCAGGACCATGGCTGTTTTATCCTGTGCTGGGGACTGAACTCAAGACTTTATGTATGCTAGGCAGGTACTTTCCAATCTGAGCTACACTTGCAGCCCGTTCTGTGATATTCTGTCCCCACCGATTATGGGGCAATGCCTTGGATCATGTAAATAAGAACTCTGAGGCCAGGCAGATGACTCAGAGTCTAAAGGAGCTTGCGGCCAAGCCTGGCAACCTGAATTCAATACCTGGGATCCATAAGGTAGGAGAGAACCAGCTCCTCTTTCCTACACACACACAAACACACACAACACACACACACCCTATTCAAAATAAATAAATTTAAACATATATATTTACAATTCTTACCAGATACTTTTCTCTCCTTCCTTCCTTCCTTTCTTTTTTTTTGGTTTTTTTTTTTTTTTTTTTGGTTTTTCGAGACAGGGTTCCCCTGTAGTTTCTAGAGCCTGTTCTGGAACTAGTTCTTGTAGACCAGGCTGGCCTCGAACTCAGAGATCTGCCTGCCTTTGCCTCCCGAGTGCTGGGATTAAAGGTGTGTGCCACCACTGCCCGGCTCTTTCTTTCTTTCTTAAGATAAAATCATGATATGTTGTCTTGAACTCCTGGGCTCAAGTCGTCCTCCTGTCTCAGCCTCCTGAGTGCTGGGACCACAGACGTGGACCTCCACACCCCTCTTTACTGTTTACTTCTAAAGAAGCACAGGAAGCAGCAAGTGTTTGTGTTGCTCACTTATGCTAAAGGACTCCCTACCCCAGCCATAGCTCTCTCCACACAGTGCCGGGGTGAGGGGGGGGTCTAGGGAGCACAAATTCCCAACTGAGGAATGGAAAGACAAGCTTTAGACCTTGTTTCTTTTGGAGGGCTCTAGAATGGGGTGGAGAGCAGGACACAAGGTGTCTCAAAGGTTCCAGTAGATTTCTCCCCAAGCAACTGTCCCACATACATATTCTAGACCTTGGTTTCCCTGAATCTCAGAACACCCTCCTTTGGGAAAGTGATTCTGGCTGGCTGAGCTGTGTCCTTAGTGCCTAGCTGAAGAAATCAGAAAAACAAATTTAAAAAAAAACTACAGATGACCCAGCCTCTTGATGCCATTTTTGTCTGCCCATTGAAGAAGACACTGAAGGACTGGGGTGATAGCTTGGTGTGGAAGAGTGTGTGCTGGACAGTTTTATATCAACTTGACACAAACTAAAGTCATCTGAGAGGAGGGAGCCTCAACCGAGAAAATACCTCCATAAGATCAGGCTGTAAGTGCATGCCTTTAATCCAGAGATACACAGAGAAACCCCTGTCTTCAAAAACCAAACCAAGCCAAACAAAACAAAACAACAAAACAAAACAAACAAACAAACGAAAACACGTTGTAGGCAAGCCAGTAGGACATTTCTTTTGAGCCTGAGTTTTTCTCTGTGTAGCCCTGGTTGTCGTGGAACTCGATCTTGTAGACCAGGCAGGGCTCAAACTCACAGAGATCCACCTGCCTCTGCCTCCTGAGTGCTGGGATTAAAAGTGTGGTCTGCTACCACCTGGCCAAGTAGGACATTTTTTTAAATTAGTGATTGAAAGGGGAAAGATCTAGCCCATTGTGTGCGGCAACATCCTGGGCTGGTGGTCCTGGGTGCTCTAAGGAAGCGGGCAGAGCAACCCATGTGGAGCAGGCTAGGAAGCAGCACCCCTCCTGGCTTCTGCATCAGCTCCTGCCTCCAGGTCTCTGCCCTGTTTGAGCTCCTGTCCTGGCTTCCTTCACTGATGGACTACAGTGTGGAAGGTAAGACAAATAGACCTTTTCCAAGCTGTTTTTGGTCGTGGTGTTTTACTGCAGCAAAAGGAATCCAAGACAGAATACTTTGTAAACAAAGGTTAGGACCCGGTTGGGTTCGAATCACCAGCACCCATGTAAAAAGCAAGATGTGGCTATAGACACCTATAACCCAGAGCTGTGGGGGTGGAGACAGGAGGATCACTGTGGGGCTTGCTGGTTGCCAGCCTAGTTCCAGACTCAGTGAGAGTCCCTGTCTCAAGGGAATAAAATAAAAAGAGACAGAGAAGGTCAGGCGGTGGTGGTGCATGCCTTTAATCCCAGCACTCGGGAGGCAGAGGCAGGTGGATCTCTGTGAGTTTGAGGCCAGCCTGGTCTACAGAGCAAGTGCCAGAACAGGCTCCAAAGCTACATAGAGAAACCCTGTCTCGAAAAAAACTAAAAAAAAAAAAAAAGAAAGAAAGAAAAAAAGGGGGGGGGGACAGAGGACACCTGATATCTTCCCCCAGCCCCCATGTGCAATGCACAGACACACACACACACATGCAGAGATACAAGCAGACACACACAGACACACACATACAACACACACATACACACACCCCAAATTCACCTCCTTAATTCCCACAGCACCGTGACCACAATCTAACTGAAACAATGTAAAGAAGGAAAGATGAATTTTCGGCTTGTGGTCCATGAAGGCAGGGGAGTGTGTGGGGAAGGACGTTCACATGACATGGGGGTGGTGACTCACAGCTGACAACTTGCCTCAAGCTGGTTTATAATGTCCACAACATCACGCTTACCCCTCACCACAGAGACAGCCAGGCCACCTGGATGCAGGAAGGGAACTGGAGTCAGAGGTGAGAGGACAGCCTCCAATTCCGGAACATTCCAGCTGTGGGCTGGTGAGTCATGGGCCAGAACCCAGCTTAGCTTCCAGGACCATTCATGGGAAGGACAGACAGGACAGATAAGGACTACAGAAGGGCTTGAGGAAGTCAAAGGCTCTTAAAAGGTGGTGACCGTGGATGGCCAGCTGGGCTAGACACGGAATCCCCCATCATGTCTCATCCTTTTGCCAGGTGAGAATTCAGTTCATTCTGTCAATCAGGACACCAGTTGCAAGAGTGAGAACGTATGACTGGGAACTGGCTGAGCCCAAAGCTGAACCCTGGAGGCCCGTCTTGCCCTTCAGCCTTGACCTCCATTATCTCCATCCATAACAAAGTGTCCCCCGGCTTCACCAGGGCCACTGATAACTCCTGTGATGTCCAGATGACAGGAGAACCAATGCCCAGAGACCTGTGACCTTCCCTAGACTTCTCCATCTAGGCTTGGAAGACACCAGAAGAAAGAAGAACCTTGACTCCCCAGCTCCCTCCTCCCGTATGTCCCCAACAGTACCTAGGAGTGTTGTCTGGGTGTCTGCTCGACTGCTTCCTCTTCCCAGCATCCCCAGCTTCCCCCTGAAATCTGCTCTTGGGACTTTTGATGCCCCTGTGGTTTGGCTTTGTCATCCACTCTGAAATGTTTATTGTACTTACAAGACAATACACCAAGCCTGGAATAGTATTCTTTTGATAAAATCTCAGTGCCTTGTGGTGGCTCACCAGGCCTTCTTGGGCAAACTTCTCTCTACCCAGCTCCCTTCTCTCCCCACCCAGGGCTTCCTCTATGGCTATATTCTTCCTCAATCTCAAATCCAGGAGCTTTTCCACCACAGGGCCTTTCCACTGGCTAGTCTTGCTTTCTGAGGCTTGCCGACTTATTTCACTTAGCTGGAGTCAGGGGTCATTTCCTCAGGGAAGCTGTTCCCACCCAACCTCTTCTTTGTAGACACTCTGTCCCAGAGTCCAGACCAGGCTACTTCACAGACTGAGCTTTTTTTTTTTTTTTTTTTGACAGGATCTCTATATGAGTCCCTGACTGCCCAGAAACTGACTATGTACACCAGGTTGTATTTGAACTCACAGAAATCCACCTGCCTCTGCCTCACTAGTGCTGGTATTAAAGGTGTATGCCATCACATCACAGACTGGGCCCTGAGCCACTACTGGACACAGGATCCCTGGGTAGAAAGCTGTGTGCCAGGAACCCTTTGCTAGCCTGGGCTTGGCTCAGATTGGATGTTTTGGGGAGGGGTCACTATGAAGACAATACCTGGATCGGTAATATAGTGTGGTCCGGAAGGCTCTAGATCCAGGAAGGACCTTGAAAATATACCCAGAGTTTTAGATGTCTAACACATAGCTAACCCTCTAACTAAGGTGAAGGGTTTCCCAAGGCATTGCAGACAGCAAGAAGTAACCTGCCCATTGTGAGGGCAACTCGGCCCCAAGGTATCAGGCTAATGCAAAAGTAGGTTTTGGAGGACCAGCCTTGGAACCAACCATGACAAGGCATACTTTTGTTTCCTGAAACATATGTGTCCAGGCTAATGGCCTCCGAGAGGAGACTCTCTTACGTGTGAGAGGAAGCCTAAATCTATAGCACAGGACGGGCTCACTCTGGACAAGTGGCCACTGGGATGGAATAAAAACCAAAATCACTAGTCATGAGTGACACCCCTGGGAAGCCCTGCGGTACTCTCAGGTTGAGACCAATACCCATTTCACAGATGAGGAAATGGAGCTGCAGGGTGAGCATGGTGAGGCCCCTCAAAGGTCATGTTTGAGATCCAACAGCCGTTGTAGCAAGAGTGGGGGGCGGGGACCGTGGGAGGGCTGAGTCACTAAGGACACTCACTGGGCCCCTCAGGAGTGAGTCCACACTGTCTGAGGACTGGAAGTTACCATGAGAGCAGGTTGACCCATGGTTTACCTATTTGCCCCAGTTCCCCCACCACAGTTGAGTCAAGGCCTTTTTAGACGAGGCTGCTCAGTTGGGGATTTCCTATCTGCCAGAACCATGAGCCAGAATACACTTTTTTCTTAATAAATTTCCCAGTCTCAAGAGTTAAGTCATAGCAACAGATGATGATAGTCTTCAAGGGATCAAGCAAGCTCTCTGGTTGGTCACTGGGAGAGCTGGGATTTGAACCTACGTCTGAGCACCAGTTCCCTAGGTGCAAGGGGAGACATGAAGAGAGTGATAGCTAGAGAGAGGCCCTCTGCATGAATACTCTCACACCTACTCGCCTACTCCATTCAGGGTATCACTGCTGGGTAAGGATGGCGTATTCACTGTTGGGAAGCAAGGTCAAGAAGGAGAAAGAAGTTCGGGGAACTCAGCCCCTTTGTCCCATCACAGGGACCAGTGCCAGGTCTTGGAATTCTTTCTACAGGACTGCTTTGGGAAGCAACAGCATCAAAGAACTGAACACTTACCAACTGTGGGCAACTGTTCAGGAAGAGGTGGGGACAGAATCCCTCACTACACAATGCTGCCCCCTTGAGAGCACGGGTCTCTTTACTGTCCTGGACATCAGAAAAGATAGAGCTTAGGAAGGTCCCCATCAGGAGAGTTCTGGCTCCTAGCCTGACTACATGCCCAACCAGTAGCTGAAGTGTCAGGCTGAAGATGAGGCACAGGTGCGGGCCGATGACCGTCATCCTAAGAATGGAGTAGACAGAAGCCAGTGGGGGAGACTCTGGGCTAACTGCCTACAGCTGGAGCTCTGTCGGCCCTGAGTGGTGTGCAGAATGGCGGGGACTCTCCTCCTCAGCCATAGAATCCTTGGGTTCCTTGGACCCCTGGCTCCTCCAGCAACACAGTTTCCCCTTTCCCAAAGCTGTGTGCCCCAAACCTGCCTGTAGGAAGAAAGCCCTAGAGAGGCCTAGGAGTCTTTCTACAAATACCAAAGGCAGCCTTGTGAGCAGAGACCGTTTATTCCCAGCATCCTCAGAGGCTAGGCCTTCATCGGGAAGGAGGACACGGCCTGGATGGACACAGGGAGATTTAAGGGGCACGCTGCTGGCCGCAGACCCCTGCCCTCAGCTGTGAGTGCCATCTACACGGAGTCTCCCTGCTTGGGGGAAGAGACTGCTGCCAGCCTCGGTGCTCAGGGGTTCCTCATCTCTCAATTTCTGCGATCAGTCTGCAGCCTCACACTTCCACATTTTTAGAGGGCCAAAAATCATGTGAAGGGTCACTTTGCAAAGGACTATGTCACTCTGTTGAAGTGTTTGGCAGTCTGGCATGGTGGCTCAAGCCTGAAATCAGTCAGGAAGCTAACGTAGGAGGGTCAAAAGTTCAGGGTCAGCCGGGCTACATACTGTGTTTGAGACTAACATAGAATACAGAAAAAGATCCTATCTAAAGGGGGAGGGAGTTTGGCAATATCTTCCACTCAGGACTGTGGCGTCCATATGGTCATCAGGACATGGCTTCAGGGTCACTGTGTATGCCCACACATCCACTGTGTCCTTGCACAAGGCAATTGGGCAACCACCCAGCCCCCACACACATCCCTTCTGGCCAGGATCCCGAACCTGGTAGAAGGCCTCTGGTGGTGCCCTGGTGGTACCCAGCCCCTCCGACTTTCCCCCAAAGATCCAGGCAGTTTCAGAAACTCCCCTCGTGATTCCTCACAGGGCCCCAGCTTCCTCCAGAGAATGAGCAGCTAGTGAGTAAACAGAACTCTCCCTGCCTGGCCCAGGGGTAAGTCCAGAGTCCCCGGGTGGCCACAGACCAGCAGCCCGATGTGTCATCCAGTCCTGTTAGCAGAGGCTGCAGGTCCCTGGGAGCGAGCCAGGCTGGCAGTCACAGCAGCTTCAGTGCTTAGTGTGAGATGCTGGGGTTGAGGGTGTAAACCGGCCCTGCGACATTTGCCTGGCACGTGCAGTTCTCAGCAGAACTCCAGGTGTGTCCGTCCATCAGTATTGCTCCCTCACCACGAGAACAGAGTACAACAAGCAGTGTCCAGGCTACCTCCGACATCCAGGCTCCAACCCGCTAGAGCAGGGGCGCTAGGTGCCAGGCCTGATCCTGGTGGCTTGGGGGACAATGCGCCTTCATTTCTAAGGTGATATAGACGGTGGCACAAAGAGTGGAGGACCCCCAGGATGGCGGTACTCCCATCTCCATGTGACAGGATGTCCCTGGGCAAAACAGAGCCTTTAGCAGCGCTGGGGGAAGGGAGGTCACTGCAGCCACTTGGGGGTGATCCAAAGATATCTGGGTTTCAAAAGGCTTCGTGGTAGGGTCATCCAAGGACAATGAGTTATCTCCAGCCCGTTTTGTAGGCTTCAGATTAGAGAGGCTGGGCCAGGAGAGTCTCATTGCATGTATTCCCTGTGGAGCAGAGTCCTGTGTAATTAATGGTGGGTCCAGGCTGTCATGGTGCCAGTGGTGCATTCACCCTTTAACTTCCCTTTGCCTCAGGAGTAGGAACAAGAGGTACCAGTGTTGTGTCCTCAGGGAGCCATGTGTACAGTAACCAGAGGCTGGTAGCATGCCAGTAAAGCCATCACTTGAGACCCAGGCAGGGCACAAGGGTGTAGGCAAGGAAGCTTGGATCCAGCCTGTGGCTTCTCCCTGAGCAGACACTAGCCTGACAGTGAGTGTCCACTGTGGGGGCACAGGAGTCGGTGCTCTGGGCAGCAGCTGAAGGCTTCACTCTGGGCTACCACTGAATGCTGGGGCTTTAGTTCAAGCCATAATAGCTTCCCAGCTTGGAGCTAATCTGATCTCGAGGGTAGACTCAGCTGCTGTCTAGCCCCAGCTAACACTGGGTGTCACTTCTCAGAGACTGTCGTGGGCCCGTGGTCCTCTTTTCCTCCTTCTTCCACCGAGAACATGACCTCAGCGCAGCTGCCCAGAGGTGGTTCTGTCTCCTGCTCCGGGTAGTGAGGGGCATGGTCCACTTCCAATGCCGCTTCAAGCTCAGGCTCCGGAGATCCTGCCAGACCCCGGCCCTCAGGGACTTCGGTCTTTACAGAGCCCACAATCACCGTGTCAGCCTTCATGATGTAGATCTTCTCTGCAAAGCAAGAGGGTGTGTGAGGGAGAAGGGACCACGGCCTCAGCCTGTTCCCACCTCGCCTGCTGAGAGACTTCAGACAGATAACGCCGCCTCTCTGGCATAGAGAGGACTTTGTGGGGCCACCCATAATTTCCTAGGCATGTCATCAGGTGATCAGAAAAAGACAGAATGCAGTCAGTCCAGGAGATAAGCCGTAAAAGAGGCCAGGATAAAAGGAGCACTAGGGGACACGACGGCCACAGATGTCCCTGGCTCTTCTCAAGAGCCAGCTCTGGGGCCCAGCATTCCCGTGCACAGCCCCTCACTATCCCACCATTTTATCTAATCTACTACCTGGCTAAGAAACTGAGACCTCCCTAAGGTAAGATTCGGGGACACCTCCAGAGAAACATCACCCTGGGTGCCCAACGTGACCTGGTTTGCCTGGGACTGATAATCCCATGTCCCAGGAGCCTCGTCAGTCTGGGCAAACTTGGCTGGTTGGTTAGCCATACTCTTCGGAAGCCCAGGTCCTGATACTCGACAGCAGCTGGGAGCTCTGCGCTTCGGTTGGCCGCCTCCCGAGTCTCACTGACAGCCAGCAGGTGGATGATGAGTGTCAAATGGATGGGTAACCTCGTCCCCACACTAGGACATATGACAGTCCTTAGCACAGGCTGATCCAGGGGGGTTGCTGGAATGGCCTTTTGTGGAGGGAGTCAGGGAACCTTGGGGAAACAAAGCCCTTCGCACTGGGAAGCAGAAGCCTGGATTCACAGGGGCAACTGACTCTACTTATTGGGCATGGCACCTATGGCTTCAGCAAGGGGATGCATCCCCCTCCTCCCGCTGCCCCATTCTGCAATGGACTCTGAATAGAATGGGGAAGCTCAAAAAGGAACTTAAGAGTGGGGGTGGGTGGAGGCAGGGGGCACATGGACCCCTGTCTCGGGGTTACACCCTCAGATTCAGGAAGCCCAGAAGCCTCCCAGATGCCCTGACATGCCCAAGAGCATTGCACCAACCCCAGCTCTTCTATTTTGGTTTCCCACACACCCAGGGAAGAGAGAAGTATAGGAAATAACAACAAGCAGAGGGAAGGGCAAGAGAAAGAAACAAACTGTGTGTCCCACGGGTTCCTCAGCCCGCACCCCACATCCTTCATCAAGGCTTGTTGGAACCCTCATCTGAGGGGCTGGCAGAAGATGGGAGCCAGGCAGGGCCTGGTGGCTCAGAACTAAATCTGGAGAAGCTGAGGCAGGAAGACAGCAAGTTCAAGGCCAGCCTGGGCAACTCAATAAAATTCGGTCCCAAAGAAAAAAGTAAAAAGGATGCTGCGGGGGTTGGGGGGAGGTACGTGCAGCATTGCATGTCTGTAACAGCCGCAACCGGACAAGGAGGCCTGAGGATCAGAAGTTCAAGGTTATCCAGAAAGCAGACAAAAGCCAGGGAGGTTGTCTAGCAGGCAAAGTGAGTGCTGGTTCTACAAGGATGAAGACCACAGTTCAGAACCCCAGCAGCCATGTGATGCTTGGGTAGGTGTGGCAGCAGCCTGTAACAACCTGTAGGAGGCAGAGACAGGGGATCCCTAAGCAAGCTGGCTAGCTACACTAATTGCATCAGTGAGCTCTGGATTCAAGTGAGAGACTCTGCTGCAAGACATAAGGTGGAGAGCAAACAGGACAACCAATGTCAACCCCTGGCTTCTGCACATACACACACATGCATACTCACACACACATGCACGCACACACGAATGCATGCACACTCAAACACACCACACACACAATTTTCAATTTTATAAATAAAAATTTAAAACAAACATGGGTGATCTGTAGCTCAGTAGTAGGACACTCCCCAAGCTTGTAGAAGGCACCAGGTTCAATCCCTGGTACTAAAAAGACAGATAGGTCAGGTGCTGGGTTCACCTCAGAACAGGCCAGAGGAGCTGACAAAGGAGAGATGAGGGGCCAGGGAGCTAAGGAGCAGAGGATATGGTGCCTGACACCAAGCCAACAACCTGAGCTCAATCCCCAGGACTCACATGGTTGAAGTAGAGAACTGACTCCCAAAAGCTGTTCTCTGACCTCCACACTCCTGCAGTGGCATACACACAAGATAGATAGATAGATAGATAGATAGATAGATAGATAGATAGATAGATAGATAGATAGATAGAGATAATAGACGAGAAAATTATGTAGATGAGAGATGAAGGTATTTCAAGATGGCTCAACAGATGGAAATATTTTCTGCCAAACCCAAAGACCTGAGTCCGATCCCTGGGACCCACATGGTAGAAGGAGAAAACTGACTCATACAAGTTGTCCTCTGACCTCTACATGCAACACGGGCTCCCCACCCCCAGCTGCTTAGGGGAAGTGTCCTAGTCAGGTGAAGGTGATGGAGAGGCAGAGGGGGCACAGCCAGAGAAGAGTTAGGCCCATTAGTCCTTGTTGGGAACTGAATGGGGAGGCCGCTCTTCTGGTGTGTCACAAAGCGGACAAAGGGGTCACTGGAGTCCTGGTGTCTCCAATGACCTCTGAGGCCTTCCCTCAGTAGCCCCACCCCCATGCCTAGCCCTTACTACCTCCCTCCCTGCACAGGCTCTGGCCCTGCCTCCAAGTTCCAAGCTCTTTGGTCATCTTGCACTCAAACGCCAGAAGGACTTCTTGAGAAACCGAAGGAGCCTTTGGCAGTGCTTTCCCAAACACATTCTTCGCCAATAGAACTTACCAGAACTTACCGAAAGCTGTGACTGCACACATTTCTCTGAGACAATGACAGCTTTCGAGCTCTCACCTCCACAGACCACCATGGAAATGTGAAGAACCCTCACCGATGGAGGCCCTTCCAGCACCGTGGCAGGGCCAGCAACCCTCCAGAGAGGGAGACAGGGCCCAGGGAGCTGCCCTGGAGAGCTGGGGGCCAGGACACTGGGTGGAGGAGCTCAGCAGAGAGCACTGCCTTGCTCAGAGTAGACCATGAGAAGGCGGCCTCTAGGACACGAGGAGGTAACCAGGCTTCAAAGAGGGGAGCTGCCTGCTGGAGGTGGAGAAACAGCCCTGCCGAGCAGCTTAGGGTGAGAAGGAGAGAGGGACTGAGGGAGGAGGAGACAGACAGAATTGAAAGTCAGAAAGCCACCCCTAAGAGGGAGAGCAGATGAGTTGGATGGGATAGAGCGCTTGGCTGAGACCAGCCTTGAATGCCAGAGTAAGAACTGAACACGCCATCTACACTTGTGGGGACAATATACATATCAGTGGGTCTCGACCTCCTAATCCTGAGACCCTTTATTACAACCTCATGCTGCAGTGACCCCAACCATAAAATTATTTTTATTGCTACTTCATAACTGTGATTTTGCTACTGTTAGGAGTCATAATGCAAATATTTTTGGAGAGAGAGGTTTGCTGAAGGGGTCAAGACCCACAGGTTGAGAACCACTGATGTATCTGTTCTGGGGTGGTAGGAAGTGAGGAAGGAGGCAGGGCCCATAGGAACCACAACGAATGTTTGTCCTGGCTGGAGGGCAGCAGAGATGGGAGATGCTGGGGGGGTCAGGGCTGGCCTCTGGGTTCCTGCTGTGATCCACAGGTGGTATGGACAACCCAGTGCTTCAGGACCCATCAAATGTGGGGCTGAGTCTCAGCAGTTCAATAAGAAAAGTCACTCCACATCCCCCTACCCCGAGCCTCAGTTTCCCCAGCCATGAAAGAGGGATAAAGTCCTTCCCAGAAGTGTGTGACAGACATGAAGAAATATTGCCAGATAAGTGTCTGAGGTCACCAGCCTGCCTACCTTCCATCCTTCAGACTCTGTATGAGGCCAGTAGGGAAGGATTCTCTTTCTCTTTAATAATGACCATCACGACACTCATCAGCCCACACCCACTTAGTGAATGTCCCCAGCAGTCCCCATGAAGTGACACTTGTGTTATTCTCCCTGGACAGAAGCTTGACCTGGGGCGGAGTGAGCGGTGGTAAGGGATGTACCCCGCCCCTAGCCCCATCCAGAGCTCAGCATCCGTTTCTTTCTGCCCAGTAATTTTTCCAGGACCTTCCAATAGGAAGACTCACCAATCCTGTTATTAGTGTGTTCCGTGGACACCCGAGTCTCTGGAGGTTCCCTGGGGGTCAAAGGATTCCCAGCTGTGCTGTCATCCAACAGTGGCAGGCTCTCCAGGAAGGCTGCCCCAACATTGGTACAGGTGTCCACGGTTGGAGGGCTCACAGGGCTCAACTTGTGTCCTGTGCTGGCGTCTGTCACTGACCGGCTTCTCTTCGGCTGCTGTGAACAGGAGTAAGAGCTGAGGCAGGGCTGCCCCCACTCCACCAAACTGCCAGGGAGCTTTAAAGACACCACAAGTCATGAGACAGCATGAGGCACCTGTGTGTGGCCTTCCCAAGAATGTCTACATTTTTCTCAAGGTTTTGTTTTTTAATCAAGATAGTGTCTTACCATATAGCCATGGCTGACCTAGAACTTAATACATAAACCAGGCTGGCCTATGAACTCACAGCGATCCATCTGCCTCCGTGGTTTCTCAAGCGCTGGGATTAAAGGTGTGCACCCAGCTACTGTTTGATCTTTGTGACAGTCTTCTCTAGTCCAGGCTGCTAAGGATGACCTTGAACTTTTGGTCCTCCAGCGTTTACCTCCCTAACACTGATATTAAGCGGGTAGGGTGCTACCACGCCCAGTTTATGACGGGCTAGGGCTCCAGCTCAGGGTTTTATGCTTCATAGGCAAGCATTCTACCTACCGGGCCACATCCCCCACACACTAGACAGAGCAGCAGTCAGTGACTCACACATGCTCCACTTACTACGTGTGCCGTTCTAAGAACAATGTGTCACCCTGAACGGTTGTCATATGAGCACCTGCCCCTCTTACGGATGGAGAAACTGAGGCTTGGAGGAGTGGAGGAACTCACCCAGGGTCATACATACAGTTAGTAAGTTTCTAGCCAGGAAGTCTCCTCTAGGCTCACCACCTTCTGGGGCCTCTTCACTCCCAACCTCTTGGGAGAGAAGTCTTTAACTGTATCCTAATACAGTTTTAAAAAAAAAAGCCACATCCTCACTCAGAACTGTGTTGGTTTGGTTTCTCAAGCTCATGCGTTCAGTGCAAAGGGAAATGAGATACCTGGTGTATGACAGTCACCTTCAGACTTCAAAAGAACCCAGGTTGAGGGGTTCAGAGGACAGACCTATGTCATCTTGGTTATTCTCTTACGATGACTTGAAGGCCAGGGCTGGGGATAAAGCTCAAAACTTAACGCTTTGCCTAGCACTCGGATTTGATTCCCAGAAGAGGAAAACCAAAACCAAAATGAACAAACAAATAAAAACCCACTCATTTTAGCCAGGCATGGCACATGCCTGTAATCCTCACACTTGGGTGGTGGAAGCAGGAGGATGAGAAGTTCAAGGCCAGCCTGGGCTACATAAGACCTTGTCTAAATAAATATAAATAAATAGGAACTGGGTGTGGGGGGAGCTCAGTGGTTAACAGCACTGCTGCTCTTCCGGAGGACCATGGTTCGGTTCTCAGCACCCACACAGTGGCTCACAACCATTAGTAACTCCAGTTTCAGGGGAGCCAGTACCCCTTTCTGACTTCCGCAGGTACCAGGAATGTACGCGGTGCGCAGACATACGTGCAGGCAAAACATCCATACACATAAAATAAAAGTTACAAACAAAAAGCTTAAACTGTGTGGGGAGGGGAAGAGTAGCTGCTGAGAGAGAGAGAGAGAGAGAGAGAGAGAGAGAGAGAGAGAGAGAGAAGCAACTTGCTCAATGGGAAAAAAGCGAACACTGTGTGCAGCATAAGCACCTAACGCATGGCCACAGAAAGGTCTCATCAACCCTGCACCCACCCAGCTCCACCCCACCATCATATGTCCCCTGGGAATCCTGACAAAGGACGGTATCCAGAACAACCTTAACGGGGTGTCTGCCATGCCCTGCACCTGACCCACATGGAACACCCTGTAAGAGATGATGCAGGTGCCCCCAAAGGATGCAGTTGGGGACCAGGGCCCAGCACCAGCTCCAAAGTCCCACAGTACAAACTGGGGTTCTAAGACAGACACCAGCTGGGTAACCCCTAACTTGTCTGACTGCCATTTCCTCTTTTACTAAATGTGACAAGCATACCAGCTCCTGAGAGTCAGGACTCTCTGAGGTAACTTCTAGAAAGCACAAAGGAAGGTGCCTAGCAAGCCAGATGTGGTGGTGTACACCTGGATTTCGAGGTCATTGTGGGCTACTCAGCAAAAACCTGGAGAGAGGGCAGTGGAGGAGTATGAATGCCTAGCAGATAGTAACCGCTCAATACAGCTAACTCGGCAAGCATCTCTGGCTGCTGTCTGTCAGCCAGCTTGGAAGGCAAGCCTTCCAGAGTAAAGAGATAAATAATCACAGCCTCCCTCTAACCCAGACTTAGGACCTCAAAGTGGCCCAAACCAAACTGCTGTTTGCAGTCCTGGTGGAAACTCCCTGGGGCAGAGCCAGGTGCTAGAGGTTGCTGTGGGGTAGGGCTCTCTGTCCCGGGCCAAGTCCTACCATGGGGCCCCAGGCTCCTAGCTCCCACAATCTGGAACCCTGGGTGTCAAGGAAGGAGAAAGGTCTCCTGTCTTCCTAAGGCCCAGCAGCCCTGAAACCACAGATCTGTGAAGAAGTCAAACAAAAAGACAGTAGCTGGGGGTGGGGGGTGGGGGTGGGGGGATGGGGGTGTTGGAATGGCACTTACAGTTGGTTTTTCCATAGGTTTGGAATCTGAAAGAAAAACAGAAGTAGTGATGTCACCAAAAAAGAGTTTGACACCCCTCCAGCACTCCCCATCTGGTGACAGACAGTACCCTAGGATCTCAGTGGGGCTGAGCCTTGCCCACCCCAGGGCTCATGCCCCCAGGATGGCAGTAGAAAATTTCAGGATGAACCCCTGGCATGCCTGAAGCCAGTCTCTGAAGAGGGAATGAGCTCAGGCCTCCCTTCCACAGGCCGAAAGAGGCCAGGCCACAGCCCTCAAGGACACTCCTGCTCTGTCTGCCTCTCTTCTCTTTGTGCCACCCTGAGGCGGCTTCTGAGGACTCTGGAGATGCCTGAGCCACAATTCTCAGGGCCCAACCTTTCTCTGTTCATCTCAGCCCCTGCCATTCACCCCAGTATCCTTTTGTCTTAAATAAAGACCAACTACCCAAGAGCATGGTGACATTTAACCATAGCTCGCCAGCCGCCTGAGAAAGAAGGAAGAGGCCCCATTACCAAGCCCAACCTAACGCAAGCTACCCCAGGTCCACCAGGACCATAGCACGGGGTACAGATCCATTACTGATTTTCAGGAGGCCACCCAGGGACCCTGTGATGCCAACCAGGTTCACACTGACAAGCCAACCATGGCAGGAAAGCCAGCATGCCAGAGGAGCTGCTTCTAGAACATGCTTTCTGGCTGAGCAGCTTGGCCCTGAATTCTAGTTGACCTGTGCACAGCAGATTAACCGCGAACAGAAATGTCACGTGGCCACTGAAGCTTGGGATGAGCTCTTAGTGGTCTGGCAGGGAAGTGGGCTGGAGTGGTGCTCAGAACAACCACCTCATGAAGTGGCATGACCAAGTCTCAGGTTAGCAAAGGTGCTTGCTTATGTAATCTGGTAACCACTGTCCCTGGTAGAGTGGTCACTTCAGGAAGTCGTGGCTTGTTCTCTTTAGGTGACCAATAACCACCAAGTCCAAGCCACTGACATTACTGCAGGTACTCTCTGGCTTGAGACACAAGTTCTGTTGGATGGGCTTGGTTTTTCTAGGAATTTGTTATTATTCTGTGAGTGTTTTGTCTGCATGTGTGTTTGTGTACAACATGCATGCCTGGTACCCAGGGAGACCAGAAGAGGGTGTTAGATACCCTGGACCTAGAATTACAGACAGATGTGAGTCCCCCTGTGGGTGTGAGGAATTGAATCCCAGTCCTCTGGAAGAGTAGCCAGCTCTGATCCATTGAGCCATCTCTCCAGTCCATGGTGAGTTCATTTTGTCTGATTCTCATTTTATGGGACAGGATTTAACTGGCTATTTTAAAAGTGACATCAGTGAAACTAAATTTTTGTCCTTTGGAAGCAATCCTGAGTTTTGCAATCCCCCAGCTGGCATATGGTGTCAAGTCATTGTGGGAACCTGGAGAAGAAAAAAGCATCTGCCAAAGTAGCAAGAAGATAAACAAAGGATGCTGAGTCCTGACTTGAGAAAGAAGCAGGTGAGATAAGGGCTGAGAGGCTGTAAGCAGGCTCCCTCTCTTTACAGGGCCTCCTGGCTAGCACCCTTGGTGCCTTTGAACCAGGGGACACCCCGCCCCCAGTAGGGACCACACCTTCAGGAAGTCACACTAATGGAGATAAAAGCAGGAGTGTTTATAATTACTTCAAAGCTGAAAAGATACCAAGTGTCAAACACTAGTGTAATTGAGCCTGCTAACCCAACACCTCCATGGAGGGCAACCAGCTCTACTTCATAGCTCTAAGACTCAGCCTTTTTATCTGGGAAATGGGACAGCCCTGGCCAACTTCAGAGGGGTTTAGGAAGATAGGCTAGAGCTCAGAACAGCAGGTAAGGCTGGGGTGGGGTGGGAGAAGGGGAGGATTAATGGTAGAACCTTTGTCTGTCAAATGTGAAGGCAGGACTCTTCCAGGAGCAAGCATGTGCACACACACACACACACACACGCCACACACACATCACACACACACACACACACACCATATATACACACCACACACACCACGCACACACACACACCACGCCACACACACACCACGCACACACACACCACACACACACACTGTATATACACACCACACACACACCACACATACCACATATGCACCATACACCACACACACACATACACACAGAGTAGAATTTCTGTGATAAGTCATCTGGGGACTGGGCTGCAATGAGCATGGCTCTGTGTTCTGTGGTTTTCCCCCTCCAAATCCAGAACCCCCATCTCATTGTACAAAATAAATTTTAGACAAGTCCCAGCAGGGGGAATCCTGCAAACATCTGACCAGTGTTGTCAAAGGCCACTTAGGTTAAAAGGAAGTCTGAGAAGCTGCTACAGGCCGGGCGGTAAGGGTGGGGGCTAAGGAGATGTTTGACTGAGTGTAAGAAGGGTACCTGGCACTTTAAAGAAAAACAAGTAAGCTGGGCGGTGGTGACGCATGCCTTTAATCCCAGCACTCGGGAAGCAGAGGCAGGCAGATCTCTGTGAGTTCGAGGCCAGCCTGGTCTACAAGAGCTAGTTCCAGGATAGGCACCAATAACTACAGAGAAACCCTGTCTCAAAAATCAAAAAAAGAAAAACAAGTAAAGACAGAATAAAGGGTGTGTTTTATTATTTAATCACAATAGTTGGGGCTGGGGAACGTGGCTGGCAGGTTAAGAGCACTGGCTGCTTTTCCGGAGGATTGGGATTCAGTTCTCAGCACCCACATGATGCTCACAACCTTTTTAACTATGATTTCAAGGGATCTAGGGTCCCCTTCTGACCTTACTGGGCACCATGCATGTGGTATAGTTATATACACACAAGCAAATGCTCATATGCATCTTGTAAAATTAAAACTTAAAACTGTACTGTTTACTTATTTAACTATGGCAAATGTACCACCCCGATATAAGAGGTCAATAATAAAATCAGCTAAGCACAGGCACACTGGAACTCCATTATTTTCTGTTTGGACGGAGTGGAGTGGACAAGGTAGTCTCAGTTGGTAAATAACTGAGGATGATTTTGAACTTCTGACCCTGCTGTCTCACCTTGCAAGTGCTGATACTGCAAGTGTGTACCCACACATCTGACTTTGAAACAGGGTCTCACTATGTAGCTCCTGGCCTGTATGAACACATAGAGATCCACCTGCCTCTGTGGGGATTAAAGGCGTATACCACCTGCCTCTGTCTCCCAAGTACTGAGGCTCCAAGTGTGTATCACCGCAATATTTTGAATTGCTTGCCTCTTTTCTGGAGCCTTCCAGGCCATCTCTTTACCTAAGGAACCCACTGACCAAGCCTGCTGGGTTCCAAGTAAACATCTATCCTGCCTCCCGAAGCTGCGATGTGACTTCAGGGAGAACTCAGGGGCAGAAGGAACAGAGTTCTTTTATCCTAAAACTCTTCTAAAAAGCGAAGTCTTGAGCAGGGCACATGCCTCTAATCCCAGCACTCAGGAGGCAAAGGCAGGTGGATCTCTGTGAGTTTGAGGTCAGCCTGGTCTACAGCGTGAGTGCCAGCTGAGGCTACACAGAGAAACCCTATGTCGGGGAAGGGTGCTGAGGACACCTGTGAAGCCCTGGAGGCTAACACAGCTTAGACACTCTACAACAGGGGAAAGAAAAATATAGATTCTAACTCTCAGAAATAAGCATGCACTAACATCAAGATTTAAAAAAAAAAGAATCTAAGGCAGGAGGTGATGGTCCACGCCTTTGATCCTAGCACTCAGGAGGCACAGGCAGGCAGATTTTTTTAGTTCAAGGCCAGTCTGGTCTAAAGAGCAGTTCCAGGACAGTCAGGGCTACATGGACAAACCCTGTCTCAAAAAGCCAAAAAGTAAATAAATAAATAAAATTTTAAAAAAAGCTTAAGAGGCAGAATCTAGGAGGTCCCAGCATCTGTCAACAACCCTTTTCAACCCATGAGTACTCTGAGAAAGATCCAAAGCGGATCCTGCCAAGGGCAGAGTTCAGATTGCCCAAGCACTCTTCCCCTCAAGCCCTTGCTTTAGCCTGATTGTCCTCTTTTGTTGGTTTCCTGGTTTTTTGGAATAATCACAATATTCTCGTAAATCCATCCGGCACCCTAGGCTGCAAGTCCAGGACATTTTGTACAGCGGTGGCCCCAGGCGATGGTATCTCCAGGGCTGCTCCGAAGGCTAGAGTCGTGAGTGCCGAGACAGCTGTGGGAGGCAGGACAGTCCCAAGGTAGAAGTTTGCTACTGGGAATCCAGCAGGCCTAGTAGGCTTCCTAGGAGGAGAGATCACCTGAAAGGCCTTCAGAGAAGAGGACAATCCCCCGCAACTCAAAATAGTGTGGTGGTACACACCTGGCACCCCAGCAACCTGAGAGGTAGAACCAGGTAGATCCCTGTATTCATGCCAGCCATGGCTATATAGTGAGAACCGGTCTCAAATATAAATAATATAAATATAAAAAGACACAAATTCAAAGCTAGTCTCAACTACATACCATGATTGAGGACAGCTGGGTCTCATGTGAGACCCTATCTCAAAAAAAAAAAAAAAAAAATCAAAAACAAAGAAAAAAAGTATTGCCAACTCAAGAGGACAAAGACATGTCCTGAGGGATTCCTGCTTCCCAGCTCTGGGACAGTGATCAAGAATCTGCTCCAATGATGGCAACATTAAAACAATGAAAGAAACCCATGAGTCCACACAGATACAAACACACTAACAAACAAAAGCATGATAAAAAGCAGCAGGGGTCACTGGCACAGTCTCAAAACCCTCCTTTAACAGTTATTACCAACTCATTATCAAAGTGTAGTCTGGACAATGGGCTTGCAAGAGTGCTCCAGGTACCATGAAAGCAACCGATGGATGCCTGGCAGGAAGCTCCCCAAAGAGCCCAGTGCAGAAGACTGATGCCCAAGTCCATTTTCAGAGAACCTAGGTCAGGACTACAGGCCAGATCAGCTCACGACTCTACCTGGTGTCAAGGCCATGATATCAAAGAAAGAGCCTGGGAACTGACCCAGATGAGAGGGGACCCCACAGACCTGCTTACCAATGGCAGCATGGGATCCAGGCCACAGACATTATTAGGACACATCGAGAAGCCCAGTCTGATAATGTGTAATGGCACACACCTTTAATCCCAGCACTCAGGAGGCAGACGCATCCAGGGCTCTGCTGTGAGATAATGCTTTTGTACACTGTAAAGATTTGTCACTTGTATTAGTTTAATAAAACATTGATTGGCCAGGAGCCAGGCAGGAAGTATAGGCAGGGCAACCAGTCTAAGAGAATTCTGGGAAAAGGACAGGCAGAGATGCAGTCACCACCCAGATGCAGAGGAAGCAAGATGATAATGTCTTACCAAGAAAAGGTACCAAGCCACATGGCTAAACATAGACAAGAATTATGGGTTAATTTAAGTTGTAAGAGCTAGTTAATAATAAGCCTGAACTAATAGGACAAACAGTTTATAATCAATATAAGCCTCTGTGTATTTCTTTGGGTCTGAAGAGCTGCAGGACCAGCTGCAGATAGGACAGAAACTTCTGTTAACAGATCTCTGTGAGTTCGAGGTCAGCCTGGTCTATAGAGCAAGTTCCAGAGCTACACAGAGAGACACTATCTCAAAAACCAGAAAAGAAGAAGGAAGAGGAGGTAGAGGAGGAAGAGAAAGAGGAGAAAGAGGAGAAAGAGGAAGGGGAAGAAGAAGAAGAAACAAGCAAACAAGGAGAGTCTGGCCTGAGCACTGAATTCTGATTCTGATGGTACTGCAGAGCCCTGGTTATTAGGAAATACACAGGGAGGTATTCAAGAGTGATAAGAAATCAAGCCTGGTAAGAAACTCTCAAAACTGTTTTGGAAAAGGTAAGTTTTCCGTACTGTGTTTACAACTTCTGGAAATCTGAAATTCTATCAGAGCAAAAGAATATTTTTCTGCTTCTATCTTTCTGTGATAACAGCAAGGTAGGGGCTGGAGAGATGGCTCCATGGTTAAGGGCGCCACTGCTTAGCCAGGCATGATGGCACACGCCTTTAGTCCCAGCTCAGAAGTCAGAGGCAGGTGGATTTCTGTGAGTTCAAGACCAGCCTGGTCTACAAGGTGCAATTCCACAAGTTTATGCATAGCCAGGGCTACAAAGAGAACCCTGCCTCAGAAAAAAAAAAAGACAACAAAAAAGAGCACAGAACATATTGTTCTTCCAGAGGACTCTAGCTCAATTCCTAACACCCATGTCAAGTGGCTCACAACCACCTGTAACCCCCTGCAGTCAACTGCACTCAAATCACACACACACACACACACACACACACACACACACACACACACACACACACACCTGCCCCTATATACACATTAAAAACAGTCAAGGTATTCAGGTATTCAGGTGTATATTAAAATGAGGACTGAGGGCAAGGACCGAAGGGTGGGGATGTAGCTCCATTGAAGAGTGCTTGCCTAGCATGTATGAGACCATAGGTTCTATCTCCAGCTATGCATAAACTGGGCATGCCAGCACAATTCATGTAATCTCAGCACTTCAAAGGCAAGAAGGTTAGAAGTTCAAGGTCATCCTCAGCCGCATAGCAAGTTTGAGGTCAGCCTGAGCTACAAGAGACCCCTGTCTCAAGATTAATTGATAAAAATAGGAAAAAATGGTAACCTGACTGCCTGTTCTGGGCTCTGTCACAGCTGAGGAGGGGTATTCTTGGCATCTGACAGGTTGCTAAACATCTTACAATGCCCAGTTCAAGCTCTCTACAGCAAACAACTATCCACTGACAAAGGTCAACGGTGCTGAGAATAAGACACCCTGCTCATGCAGACCCCAGCGAGAGACACTCTGCTCATGGAGACCCCAGGGAGAGACACCCTTCTCATGGAGACCCCAGGGAGAGACACCCTGCTCATGGAGACCCCAGGGAGATACACCCTGCTCATGAAGACCCCAGCGAGAGACACCCTGCTCATGGAGACCCCAGGGAGAGACACCCTGCTCATGGAGACCCCAGCAACAACACCAACAACAAATCTCCATCCTGCTGTCGGCTCCCATGTGGCCTTTGCCAGCTGACCTGGGCTTCACGCAGCTCATCTGGGAAATGAAGGCAGTGGTGGTGGGTGCTGCAAAGGCCACCCCAGGAGTAAAATGAGATGGCTGGTGTCTGTCCTTTGCAAAGGTACCAAGGACACTTTGCCATAATGTCAGACCAATTCAGGTGATGGGTGGCGGGCACCTGATTGCACCTGTATTGACCATAGGTTCCTGCTCTTATTCCTCCACCAGGGGAGGAGGAGTGACTGAGGCTGGAACACACATGCCTGTCCCATCGGCTGTCCACTCTTACCAGCTGTCACAGTTGTCTGGAAGGTTGGAAAATCTAGGCGAGCCTATCTCCAGACAAAGCCTGCGCTGAAGATATGCTCATAACAACAGCAATGAAATGAATAAATGTTCCTTCACAATCCACTGCTCCAGGACAGATCCATGCTGCCCAGGCCATGAACACCCTACCCTGGCCATGCCCACCCTACTCAGGCCCATGCTGCTCAGGCCATGCCCACCCTACCCTGGCCATGCCCACCCTACCCTTTCCATGCCCACCCTACCCTGGCCATGCCCACCCTACTCAGGCCCATGATACCCTGGCCATGCCCACCCTACCCTGGCCATGCCCACCCTACTCAGGCCCATGATACCCTGGCCATGTCCACCCTACCCTAGACAAGCACACCCTGCTCAGGCCCATGCTGCCCAGGCCATGCCCACCCCTGCCTAGGATATGGTCATCTGGACCATGTGTGCTCACCCTGATTTAAACCTCCTCTCATTTCAGCCCTGGAAACCCAGACATCAAGGGACCAGTGGAAGCCAGTGGCCCAGAACCAGGCTCAGACACAATATTGACCCTAAACTCACTCAGCTCCCTGTAAGCCCAGCTTCTTCAAGTGTTTTGTTTGTCTTTTTTCATCTTTTCTTTTCTTTTTTTCTGTCTTTCTTGTTATAACAAAACTGTTCTCATGAATGTTTGGAGAGAAAAAAATAACTGACGGCAATGGAAACTCTAATACTAGAAAAATGTCAAGAAAGCAAACACTGGTTTCAATAAGCCGTGCCTGGCAGCTCATGGAAACAAGCTTGAAACCATCAAAATACAAAAACCCCCTCGACTGGGGCGTGCTTAGGAGGTACGCGTATGTACTTATGAAACTTCTCTATCTCAAAACCCCCTTGGTGGACAGTGTCTTGGTGTGAGTCGGCCCAGCCCCGGAGCCCACGACAGTCACGCACCTGTCCATCCTGGCCCAGGCAGTCCTTTGCATGATACTCACCCCCCTGCTCCATCTTTGGCTGGAAGGTCTGGGTTAGGTAGTTCAGATGAAACTCTGCAAAGATATCAAGATTGGGGCTTAGGGGGTGAGCAGCAGGGTAGGGACAGGCAGGGCAGGCCAGCATAAAGCAGCCACCCTCCCCAGGACCCCAAGACACAAGCACCTACTCTGTTGGATCCGCCTCCTGCAGGCCTTCCAGTGACATAGGAAGAAGGAGCTAGAGCCAACGAGCAGCATCACCATGGCCAGCCAGAGGAGCATGGGCCCTGAAACACAGTGCCACCCTGTACTCTGTGCACAGCCAGGAGCCAGGGCCCTTCCCTGCAGCCATAGAGGACAACCCCAGGCATAGCCCATTCCTCCTTCTCCAGGGACATGGGTCCCACTGAGGTGAGCAGTTCCGGACCTTCCCCAAGATGGACCATCTGACTCAGCCTTTCTCTGCTTGCCCTCCCTCACCTGGTTCCAGGAAGCTGACCAGCTAACTCAGAAAGTAAGAAAAACAAACCATTTCGAGGGTGAGAAACTAAGGCCTCAAGGAATCAGAATGAGTCAGGTATGGTGGCGCACGCCTGTAACCCCAGCACTAGGGAGGCAGAGGGATGTGGATCTCTGAGTTTGATGTTAGCCTGCTCTACATAACTAGTTCCAGGCCAGCCAAGGCTACATAGGGAGACCCCATATTAAATATAAAATAAAATAAATAATAAACAAAAAAGAGTGAGAGAAAAGAAGGGAACTGAACTCCAGGAGGCCAAGAGCTATGGCTAGCTAGGATAGGGAGGGCAGAAGCTGGTTAGGCAAACTCTCTGAGACCATCAGCTCCTGAGGGCAGGCTCAGGGTCAGCTCTGCACAAGGCGGCCTCAGCACGTGGTCTCTCCGTTCAAACAAATGAGAGGTTGGTGGGATGGCTCAGAGAGCAAAGCCCTTGCAAGCCTGATGACCTGAGCTCAACGTCCGGAACCTACCGCAGAAAGTGGGGGGACGGACGGACGGACACGGGACTCCACAGAAGTTGTCCTCTAGCTTCCACACATGCACCATGGCATGGGCATGCGCACACACACACATCACACATAAATGAGTCATTTTTCTCAAAGCAAAAGGGCTCAGAGGGCTTTGAGAAACTGGGAAACTGAATCTTGTTCAAAGTCACCTTGAGAGTGACCACCCAGGTCAGGCCAGGCGACTTCAGTATCCCACATCCTTCTTACACACACACACACACACACACAGAGGACCTAATGCATCTGCGGCAAGTGCTCTACCACTAACCCAGCCTAGCCCACGCCTGAGCCCTTACACAGCCTACTCTGGTGATCTTAATTATTCAATTGCTAGTCGGGTACAGGTCTCAGGTGTGACTGCTCAAGTAGCCTTTGTTTGGTATTGGGCCAAGATCCAGGGTAGCCTCAAACTTGCTGTGTAGCCAAGGATGATCGAGATCTCAGGATTACCTACCTCCACCTACTCTGAGCTGGGATTACGTGTGTCCTACCACATCCGGTTTATGTGACTCTGGGAATGGCGCCCGGGCCCTCTGTCATGCTAGGCAAGCACTTTGCCAGTTGAGACGCAAGGCACCTGAGAACTGTTAACTTGAGAACTACTGCCATCTTGTGTCCACAACTGGTACTGCTAGCCCTAAAACCGAGTGCCGATTGCATGAACAGCAACTGCCTAGGGCTATTTGCAGACCATACATGTGCTATATGCTGGCAACCCCAGGTGCCTACTCGCTTTCCATTTTACATGGAGGAAACTGACAGCGAAAGGAATTAAGCTCCCAGTCATTCAGTAACTCATTCAATAACTTTTTTTTAAAGAGGGTTTCCTGTGCCAGGATGGCCTTGAACTGGCTACATAGCAGAAGTAACCTTTAACAACGATTTTATTTTTCTTGAGACAGGGTCTCACTAGGTAGCCCTGACTGACCTGGAACTCGTCATGTAGACCAGGCTGGCTCTGAACTTACAGAGATCTCCTGCCTCTGCTACCTGAGTGCTAGGATTAAAAGCATGTGCCTCCATATCTAGAGTTTTTTGTTTTGTTTAAAAGAATTTTTCTCTCCAAAGCCACAGAGAAACCCTGTCTCGAAAAATCAAAAAAAAAAAAAGAATTTTTCTTTTTTTTTTTAAGAATTTTTCTTATTTGTATGTGTGTGCACGTGCATGCGCATGCGTGTGTTAGGAATGTGGAATCAGTTCTCGCCTTCCACCTCTACATAATTTCTGGGGCTCAAACTCAGGTCCTTGAACTTGCATCCTTGGGCAGGGCAGATGGCAAGGGAGCCATCTCACCGGCTCAACCTCCACCTTCTTCTACCTCCACCTCCCAGCACTGGGATTACAGACACACACTGCCATGCTCAGCACTGGGATTACAGACACACACTGCCATGCTCAGCACTGGGATTACAGACACACACTGCCATGCTCTGCACTGACACAGACACACACTGCCATGCTCAGCACTGGGATTACAGACACACACTGCCATGCTCTGCACTGACACAGACACACACTGCCATGCTTAGCACTGGGATTACAGACACACACTGCCATACTCAGCACTGGGATTACAGACACACACTGCCATGCTCCGCACCGGGATTATAGATATACGGTACTAATCCCCATGTATATCCCAGTAGAGATCAAACCCAGAGTCTGAGAGCATTCTAGATAAATACTCAACCAACTGAGCCACACACCCCCAGCCTAGCAACTCTATTTTGAGTGTCAATTATAGGTCATCAGGATGAAGTCAAGAGAAAAAGCCCTGTCCCAAGAATGAAATAGTGTTAGGAAGGGACAGAGCTACTGCTGCAGTCCTAGAAGGCAGAAAGCTGAGATCAGTCTCTTTCCACACTCTACCTGAGGCCACGGTCCTGGAAGGAAACCCCTCCACCCTGGCTTTGGACAATGAGCAATCAATACCTGGATCCAGAAAAGGTGTTCCTGTGGACAAGGGAGAAGTGGGCTGCATCCTGCTGCTGGTCTGGGCATCTACCAGGAGGCTCAGGGTAGAGGCGGTACTGTACCAAAGGAAACCCAGGACAATCACAATTTGCCATGCAAAAGGGGTGTGTGTCTAATGAAGGATGATTCTGGCTCTAGAGAGGCAGAGAGAGCCTGGGAACCCATAGCATCTGCACAGTCTTGTCAGGCATTGTGGGGGCAGGGACTGAGTTTCTAGACCTGGCTTTACAATCCTGTCATCATAGAGAGACAGACACACAGTTGTGTCCCCCCAACCCCACCAAAGACCTATGGGCCTGATGACGGCCCAGACTACCCGGGGCAATACCTGAGCATACAGGGGCCATTCCATCCTGCCTACAGGAGGGGTTAGGAATCACCTGGCAGGCTCCTCGCTGTTTTCTGAGGTGCTGAAGTCAGGAAGGGTCCCTGAAGGTGGTAGCTCCAAGGTCATATTCATCTCTGCATTATCTATAGGGATGATGATATATTAAACCAGTACTAGAGACTCTGAATCTCTAGGAAAGACTTGACCAACATGCAGTGGGAGGCGGTGGGAAGCATTAGGAGGCAGTGGGGGCAGTGGGAGGCATTAGGAGACAGTAGGAGGCAGTGGGAGGCATTAGGAGGCAGTGGGAGACAGTGGGAGGCATTAGGAGGCAGTGGGAGGCATTAGGAGGCAGTGGGGGCAGTCGGAGGCATTAGGAGACAGTAGGAGGCAGTGGGAGGCATTAGGAGGCAGTGGGAGACAGTGGGAGGCATTAGGAGGCAGTGGGAAGCATTAGGAGGCAGTGGGAGGCATTAGGAGGCAGTGGGGGCAGTGGGAGGCATTAGGAGACAGTAGGAGGCAGTGGGAGGCATTAGGAGGCAGTGGGAGGCGGTGAGAGGCAATGGGAACCATTTGGAGGCAGTGGGAGGCAATGGGAAGCATTAGGAGGCAGTGGGGGCATTAGGAGGCAGTGGGAGGCATTGGGAGGCAGTGGGAGGCAATGGGAAGCATTTGGAGGCAGTGGGTCGTAGTCCTCCGTAACACTCAATTCTTGGCTACAGCTGGCAAAGACCATTGGGATTGTGTTCTAAAAGATCAAATTGAAGAGACTGTGGTTGCATAAGGAATGGTACCCGGCAGCTTCTGCTTTTATTTAAAAGAAGTCTAAGGGCCAGGTAAAGAAACTTCCTGCCAAGTGGATCCCTGAGACCCAATAGTGGAAGGACAGAACTCATTCCCGCAGATCATCCTCTGACCTCCAGATGCATCACGCATCTCACACACACACACACACATACACACACTCACACACACACACTCACACACACACATACACACACTCACACACTCACACACACACACACACGAAGGGAGTGGAGTTTCAGAGCCCAGAGGAAGGGAGAGAGGTCCTGAGGGGCACATCCATGAAAGAGAGCCTGCCCCTTCTCTCCCTTTCTCTGTGCTTCCTGGCTGCCATGAGGTGAGCAGTTTCTGGGGTGATCAGCTGCCTCAGGCCCAAGCAGCTGCAGGCAAAAATCTCCCCAACTGAGAGCTAAAAAGAACCCCTTTCCTTTATAAAGATATGTTCTTGCCACAGAGATGGAGCGCACACTGAGTTACTACATAAAAAAAATCAACTGATTTTTGCATTGGCCACATGAAATTACTGGTGGTTGTTTTGTTGGTGTGTGGTGGCACACACCTTTAATCCCAACACTTGGGAGTCAGAGGCAGACAGAGCTCTGTGAGTTCAAGGACAGCCTGATCTACAGAGTGAGTTCCAGGACAAAGATACACAGAGAAACGCTGTCTCAAAAAGCCAAAAATTAAAAATAAGAATAAAAGAAATAGAGTTCAAAATAAAACCACATGAAGGTAGAAAATACACAGAGAATCTGGATACTGTATGTTATTGTGTTGTCTTTAAATTGCTTGATGGCTGAGGAAGGAGCAAAAGCTGCTAAAAGACATTTGATTATAAATGCTGCTGGATTAATCTAACACATATATATTTTGAAAATACTTTGACTTTAAAATTTGAGTCAAAAGATATGTTCCTTTGGAGAAGAGATTTTTTGTTTCCACCGGAAATGAGAGGCTGTGGATTCAGTCAAAATTGGTGTGTGTTTGGTTGGTTGTTAGCTGGGCAGGTGTGTGAGTAGCTGAGAAGGTGAAACAGGGTCTCACTGTAGCACTGGCTGCCTGGAACTCACTGTGTAGACCAGACTGGTCTCAAACTCACTGAGATCCACCTGCCTCTGCCTCCTGAGTTCTGGGGTTAAAGCTGTGCACCATCAGACCTGGTAATGTTACAGGTTTGAGGTGTTTTTGTTTGTTTGTTTGTTTTGTTTTGTTTTGGATTTTTGACCTTAAAAAAAAAATCAGTCAGGTATGGTGGGCAGGGCATACCTACAATCAAAAAAATGTCCCCACAAGCTGATCTGATTGGGGCATTTTCTCAGTTGAAGTTCCCTCTTTTCAAATGATGACTCTAGTTTGTATCAAGTAGACCAAAAACAAACAAACAAACAAACAAACCAAAAAACCTAACCAGGACACCTGGCTACATAATGAATTCTGAGCCAGCTAGTGCTATAGAGAAAATCTCTCTCTCTCTCTCTCTCTCTCTCTCTCTCTCTCTCTCTCTCTCTCTCTCTCTCTCTCTCTCTCTCTCTCCCCTCCCTCTCAAAAAAAAGACAAAATAAGAATAAAATCAACAACAAAGCCACCTTAAGAATTAACATTTCTCGGGGGCTAGAGAGATGGTTCAGTGATTAAGAGCACTTCCAGAGGTCCTGGGTTCAATTCCCAGCAACCACAAGGCAGCTCACAACTAGTTCACAACCATCTATAAAGAGATCTGGTGCCCTCTTCTGGCACGCAGGTATGCATGCAGGCAGAACCCTGTATTCATAATAAATCTTTAAAACACAACAGAGAGGTGAGGAGGACACTCAGGGGCCACAGGCAGAGCCCACCTGCTCTGTCACTAGCACCCTGAGTACAGAGCAGGGACCCCTAGCCCCTGTTCCCGACCCTGGCGTGCAGGACACTCAAGACATTTTGGGAATAAAATAGGCCCCTCAGGACCTCTGGCCCTTGCGTCTCAGTCTCAGGAGCTGTGAACTAGAGACGCTCTTCTGTCCCTACTGGGCACCTAGGGCCCCTCAGCAGCACCCTGTGAAACTGCCACAGCTTCAAGTAAGCAGTACCTGGGTCTGGACTGGGCTCCCTTGCCTGGGAAGACGGAGACTCTGGAACCTTCGACAGCTCAGCAGCATCTTCCTGCACAAGGTGGGTGTTCCCTTCTGGCAGGGAGATCCTCAGACTGTCGGTGGCTAAGGGCTTTAGAGTAGGCGTGGCCTGAGGAACGGCGTGGCTGGAGAAGAAGCCAGACACAGGTCTGATCACTCCACAAGCCATGGAGGTCTGGGCTTGGGGATTAGTGTCTATGGAGAAAGGCTCCTGCCTCAGCACTCATGAGCCCTGCTATGAGCTCCTGAGAGCAAGAGCTGCGTTCCCTAGGCCTTCTGGAACACACACAGCAGGGTTTCCAATGACTGGTGAGTTTGGCAGTGGACCACCCTGGAGTCCTGCCAGCCTGAGCTGACCTGACCCATGCACCTATGTGCCCCAAGACAGAATGGCCCATCCAAAGGTCACCCGGAGGGGCGCAAAGGAGACCAGGAGTCACCTAGTAAATGTCTTGCAGTCATCTGGGTTGGAGCAATCATGGCCAGGTCCTGGGGAAGGCAGCTCACAGACAGTGTCCTTCTCCGCTGTGCCTGCAACGGGGACAGCAATGGCTTCAGAACAGACACCGGGGAACCCAGAGTCTCCAGGAGCAGAACTGTCACCACCACAAGCAAAGTCATAGATGACAGCAGCCATACAGAGACGGCGGCTTTCCCAGCATCTCCTCACTATCCCTCCTCTGGGGTTGGTCAGGGTACAAACCTATAGTTGCTGGTTAGTTACCAGTTCACAGACAAAACACAGATATAAAGGAGATGTGGGAAAAGACAGAGTCCCTGGCTTCAGCCATACCTGAAGCCACGCAGACTTTCATTTTACACACATGCACGCGCGCACGCGCACACACATCAGGTACCCATATCCTTGTATGCCGGGCAGTCAAGTGATCATAACACAGTCCTCACCAGGCTGCCATTTACATAAACAACAGCGTGTAAATGAGTCTGTCGCGCTATGGAATAATAAGCAGTAAGTGCTCAACAAACAGCAAGTCCTTTCTGTACCTCCAATCTCATCTCTGAGAAAGGGACCCACATGGGTTAGCAGATGCCCTGACGGCTTCAGCGGAGGTGACCACAGCAAGTTCAGCAGTGTGAGGAAGTTGACAAAGCTCAGCAGAGCGTCCACTCGTGACTAGAAGAGGACATTCTGTGTTCTTGGGCTACTCAACTGCCACCTCCAGGGGTCAAACTCCCCAGTCACGGAAAGGGGCTAATGGAGTCTGCCTTGCAAACACTCGGTGCTTGCGGAGGAAGTCTATGATAGCTTTGGGCGGATGGTTAGCTGTGTGCTTCACAGGAACATAAGTTTCTTTCTCCTTTCATGACTGGAAAGCCTCTATCCCCGAGAGCTGCCTTCTTGGAGAAGGGCCTCCAGAGCTGAAAGGGTCAGGTGGCCATGGCAGAGCCCCTCACCGAATGTGCTATGGGTCACTGTGCCAGCTTTAGTTTTCTGAAGACAACATTTAAAATGGTAAAAAGGAGAGCCAAGGCTGGTGGCACATCCCTTTTTAATCCCAGCACTTGAGACGCAGAGGTAGCCAGGTCTGTGAGTTCCAGGCCAGCCTGGTCTTCTTAGTGAGTTTCAAGACAGCCAAGAGCTATGTAGTGAGCCCCTGCCTCAATGAAAGGAGGATTGTGTCTTGAGAGACGTCTTTGTAGCTAAAGGATGGGGTTCAATCTGAAGCTCCCACATAGTGGCTCACAACCTTCTATAACTCCAGCTTCAAGGAATCCAATATCCTCTTCTTGTCCCTCTGGGCACTTGGCATGTATGTGGTACACAGACATACGTGCAGGCAAAACACTCGTGTGTGTGTGTGTATTGTTTTTAGATTTTATATATATTAAACATATATATAAAATCTAAAAACAAAAATAAATCTGGTTGTGGTGGCACATGCCTGTAATCCCAACAGTTGGGAGTGTGAAGAAGCAGGATCAAGATCACAAGTTCAAACTCAATCTGGGCAGCAGAGTGATTGTCTCAAAAGATAAATGAAGAAATAAGAAGTTAATTTTAATAATAAATTAATTTGGGCTAGGAGTATTGCTTAGTGGTTTATAATACTTGCCTAACCTGTAAGGCCCTGGGTTCAGTCCCCAATAAAGCACAAACACACCCACAAAAGCTAGGCACTTGGAGGATGAGGCAGGGGGATTGCTGTGGTTTTGAAGCCAGCCTCGCTACATAGTGACTTATAAGATGTCCTGGGATATAGAATAAGATCTATTCTCAAAAAGCCATCACCTAGCCGGGCGGTGGTGGCGCACGCCTTTAATCCCAGCACTCGGGAGGCAGAGGCAGGCGGATCTCTGTGAGTTCGAGGCCAGCCTGGTCTACAAGAGCTAGTTCCAGGACAGGCTCTAAAAAAGCTGCAGAGAAACCCTGTCTTGAAAAACCAAAAAAAAAAAAAAAAGCCATCACCTAACAACATAATGATCTATGTCAGTCAGTAGCAGATATAAATATAATGATACACATTACATTCTCGCTTATATATTGGGTGATTGAAACCCACTCATCCTAGACCAGCTAAATTTTTTCTCAAGGCAGGGTTTCTTTGTGTAGCCTTGGCTGTAGCTCTGTAGGCAAGACTGACCTTCAACTCACAGAGATCCACCTGCCTCTGCCAGAGTGCTGGGATTAAAGAAGTGGGCCGTCACCTGGCTCCACCAGCCACATTTTAAATGTTCCTTGGCCACATGTGTGAGCAATGGCAGCGCTTCAGAGACAGTCCTCTGTCGCCCCCAAGTGGCAATCTCAGGAACACCACTCAGATAGCCTGGTCCTGCTTGCTGAAGAGAAATTCCAGAAGCCTCAAGGTTACATCACATGGGTGGGGGGAGGGGGGAAAGCCGGCCCCACCCACAGGTGCCAAGCTTTGCTAAAGTGCAACCTGAGGCCCACCTGAGCGCTTTCCCTCAGCAACCCTGTTCTGCTTGCAGACAGTGGGATCTGTGTCCCTTAGTACAGAGCATTCGGTGACGCAAGCGGTCGGACAGAGCCCAAGAAGCCAGAACCAGAAATGCCAAGGACATGGGTTACCAAAAAGGTCCCCATAGGGCCTGCAATTGTCAGCCCTTACCATCAGTTTGTATCTCAGCATCTCAGTCTTCTCGATGTTTACTTTCATACCAGTTGGCAGACTGAGACGCAACACATGGGAAGGGCACACAAGCATTGTAATAAAGAGTCAGAACCTCAAGCAAACAGTCAACTTTGCCTGGGAGGAAACCTCAGTTCAAAGGAGGGAACTATTTCAGACGTCATGAGGTGGATAGGGATAACGAGGGCTGCATTCCAGGCACTGGGAAAGGTTTTGGTCAGCAAGAGACATAACAACAACAAAATTACAAGTACATGAGACACTTGTCTTGAGCTGCCCTCTTGACAACTCTGAAAGCTGGAAAACAAAATGCTCCTTAGAACGGTGGCTGAATGTGTTTGAGATGGCATGTCTCAGGATTCTAGGCGTCACATGAAGAGAAGGGCTGCACAACAATGACATAAGAGACATCTCCATCTACAGAAGAGAGTAAACTACAGGACTCGGCAATGGTGCTTGAGATACTTCGGCCATGTTATGAGATTGAATGACAACAGATACCTGAAGATAGCACTGCTTGGAGGACTGCATGGGATAAGGCGAAAGGGAAGGCCCAAAATACGCTGGATAGACAGCACAAAGGAAGACTGTGGAACCGTGGATATGACAATAACACAGGCATCTAGGACTGCCCAGGACAGGAACAACTGGAGAACCGCCATAAACGGGCTGCCCATGCATGCTTCAGCATTGCCGGGCATAAATGATAACTGTCAGTTTGCCCCACCTGCATGCCGTGTTGTTGTAGGGGTGTCCTTTTTGCCCCCTACTTCCCACTCCGTGTCTCCCTTCTAAAGAGCACCACCCCCTTTCTTGAGAACAGAGTCTCACTATGTAGCCTAGGCTGGCCCCCTAAACAGCACTTTTAATGGCAACCAGGGAGGATCCACGATTCTTATTCCTTCAGTGACCATGAGCCCCTCCTCATATCACAAGGAAATTAGAAGCCTGGAGATGGTAAGGCCTGAGATCACAAGGCAAGTTGGAAAAAAAATTATTTTTCTCAGCATCGAATCTGGTATCCAATGTCTCGGTACCTCTCCCACCCGACGCCCAAATCTGAAGCAGGAAAGCCAGATCTGATTAGTCAGGGAACTCCCAGGGTAGACACTTGAGGTTTCCCACTGTTTATGGGCCACCAGAGAATCCTCCCCAGCCCCGAGCTTCAGGCCTGGGCCTCAGCTAGCAAAGTACCTCTGCTGGGACACAGTTGTGAGCGCAGACAGCCCACTTCCACCTGTCTGTCCCACGGTGGGGGGAGGGGAGCAGTAGGGGACCTGTGACAGGTACAGTAGCAGCTGCAAGTAGGCTAGAGATGGGGGCACTCACCTGGGAACTTGACCACCTGGCCCCCAGAACAGCGGGAATGTTCGGAGCAGCGAGCGCAGGAATTGACAGCCCGCGTCACACAGTACGAGCCGGACTGACACTCACAGACGCGAGAAGAGTTCCAGGAACACGGAGCCTTCTCCACAAGACCTGAGGGACACAGAGAGGGTCATGGAAGGAAAGAGGGAAGCCAGGGAACCGAGGGACAGCCCAGGATGAAGGTAAGGTGCGTTCTCTCAGATCTCCTGACGTAACGTCTGGGAGGGCAGTGTGAGGGCAGCCTTCGCCTCTAGCCCATACACCTCACTCTGCTATAGAGGTTACAAACAAGTAGATGTGGGGCTGAAGAGATGGCTCACTGGACAAAGTGCTTGCTGGGTGAGCATAAGGTCCTGAGTTCAGATTCCCAGCACCCATGTGAAAACTGAACTGAGCAGGACCCCATATGTCTGTTGCAGAAACAGGAGGATTCCTGGACTTGGCTGGCCAGCCAATGGGGGTGATCAGTGAGTTCCAGTGAGGGGAAAAACTAAGCTGGAGAGAGCGATCGAGGAAGACAGCTGGCATCAGCCTCTGGCCTCCACATATACATACGACACGCACTTGTGAATACGCGAACATGTACATATACAAAAACAAGTATGAGGACTGGAGAGATAGATCAGAGGTTAAGAGCACTGGCTGCTCCTCCAGAGGTCCTGAGTTCAATTCCCAGCAACCACGTGGTGGCTCACAACCGTCAGTAATGAGATCTGCTGCGTGAAGGCAGAGCACTGTATACATAACAAATAAATAAATATTTTTAAAAAATAGATAAAGCTTAAATAAAGAAACAATGTCCCAGGACCTGGAGGGAACTGTACATGCCGCTGTGTGACAAGCCATTCTGGAAAGGCTTTACATCGTGATTCCATGGGTCTCCTGCAAAAGATGAGGTTCTGACTATAGAGGCAGGAGGGCCAGCAGTGGTTGCCATGGTGAAGAGGATGGGAGGATAAACTCCAGAAGCACGAGGAGTTTTAGGAAATGCACTGTATGTTCTGGGTGCAGACACACACTGCCCATTGCCAAAACCCACAGCATGCCCCCTCCAGCTGAATCAAGGTGAGGATGCACTTGGCAACACAATGTCCACATGCACTCATCTCCTGTGCTGGGGTCTGACTCTGAGAAAGTCCCCTCTGAGAGAGACAGCTGAGTGGATAAACCGCTCGCTATGTACACTTCATATCCAGAACCCATGGTTTATGAGATGGGGAGTGAAGGGATGGAGAGATGGTTCGGTGGCTAAGGGCACTGTTTGCCTAGCATGCTCAAAGCCCTGCATACAATTCCCAGCCCTGAATGAACCAGGCATGCACACCTGTGATCCCAGCACTCAGGACATGGATGCAGAAAGACCACACACACACACACACACACACACACGAGAAAGAAAATATAATCCTACAAGAAGAACTTTGTATGCATTAAACAAAAGACACAAGTCGGGCAGTGGTAGCACATGCCTTTAATCCCAGTACCTGGGAGGCAGAGGCAGGCGGACCTCTGTGAGCTCGAGACCTGCCTGGTCTACAGAGTGAGTTTCAGGACAGCCAAGGCTACCCAGGGAAACCCTGCCTCAAAAAACTAAGACCAAAAAAGAAAAAGAGACACTGAAAACTTTAAAATATATGATTATCAGGTTTCAAGAAAGTCTCAACACATTGTCCAGCCTAACCACACCCTCAAGCCTACACAAAACCAAAACACCAGACCCCATCACCAAACATAAGAAGAACCTGTTCCAAGAACTTTCCTGGAAGCGTCATGGTCTTCGGAAAGAAAGATGAAGGATTTGGGAAACGGCAGCTCCTGTGGCCAGGCCACCAGCTCAGACTCTGCCTCCACCATTCACCAAGCTCCCCAGCTCCAGGAAAGCCCTTCACATGATCCCCAGATTCCTCACTACAGAAATGACCTAAGAAAAGAGTCCTCCCTAGGGCCATTGGAAAGGCATGAGTCCTCCCTCCAGGGAGCACGCTAGGTCTCTCTGAAAAGCATGGGTTCAAAAGATATCAATTCTCAAATCCAGAGAGGTAAACTGAGGCACCAGGGGACTGAATCCTGATACTTCCTGTCTCTCAGATATGTGCCAGGGAGAGAGTACAGGTTCTTACCTTTCAAACAGGTCACGCAGGCTGTGCAGTGTCCATCCTCATTCACGTAGTGGTCGGGATCACATTGCTTCCTGCAGTGAGCAGGGCCCTGTGGGCATGGCTGTGTTGGAGACAACCCTGGAAAAAGCAGCAGAGAAGTTCTAGGCTAGGTCACCTTGATAATGAGCTGGCCTTCCATCCCCCATCTCTCATACCTAAACCCCATGGTTGTATCAGATAACTCTCATGTTACAGATGGAGGCATTGGGCCTCCCTGGAGGTCACTAAGTAAGCAAAAGGAGCCATCCAGGTGTGGGGGAAAACTTGGATCTGGCATTCCTGGGCTGCCACCTGACAAGTGGTGGCCTCGGAACACTGCAATGACATTCTCACTAACAAGATCGGTTTTTCCTAGCACTGAAAGGATTAAAGGGGCCGTGGAGGTCAGCAAACACAGGCTGTGTGCTGGCTGTCACTCTCAGCAGAGGTTCCGAGCCTCTGAGGGAATTGAGGGGACTATAGGCAATCAAGACCGTGAAGATCCGAACCCAAGCTGACTGAGAGGCCTAGAATCACCCAGCAATCTTCCTCCCATCCTCCGAGGACTGGAGATACCGGGTGATGATGCTGAGGTGTGGGCATAAAGGATAAAGGAGTGGGTATCCCCCACCCTCACCCCAATATCTGCTCTGCCAGAGACTGCCACGTTTGTTCAGGGATGTTTCCCACAGCTTGGGCACAGAATGAGCACATGACCCAAGCGGACCAATCAGAACACTTCATTTGTCACCTCAGCATGTGACTCCAACGGACCAATCAGAGTGTGCTGTCTTTCTCATCAACTGTGATTGGCTCAACCTGAGGACATGACCATCAGCCAATAAGCCCCACCTCTGAGCATGTTCATTCTAGGTGTTCGGTTTTACCACTGAATTTCCGGAAGAGGTAGGCTTGGTGGCGTATTCCTTTAATCACGACTGGGAGTTAAATATCAGTATCTGAATTCCCGGAAATACCGCCAGACTCTCCAGGATTGCTGTGTCTGTCTCCAGCCACCATTGAGTCCCCTGTTGCAGAGCCTGGCTCATATTTGGTGAACCTGGATTCTGCCGACTTCCTGAGTAAAGCTGGAGAGATGCCAGACTCTTCCCTACCCCTACCCTATACAATGCCTGGAAGGAAGGGGTAAGAGCTCAGGATTCTTTATTTTAGCCCAGGCTGAGTTTACTAGCAGGTGATTGTGGGCGAATCCCAGAACTTTTCTATGTCCAAGCTCCGTCTCTGGGTTCCTGTGAGGTTCAAGCGCAGACGTGGGTAAAGGACCAGGCCTCCATTGTAGTGCCCTGGTCCATCGGTAAGTACCGTTGCTCATAGCATGAGGCAGGGTGAGCTTGTAAGCAGAGAACTGGGTAGTGGCTGCCAGGAGTGTCGAAAGGCCTACGTAAGGCGAGACGTTGCCATGGGGCGACCTCTCAAATTCAAAGGTCTCCCAGCTTCCTTCCTCCGCCGGCCCACCCACGTGCAAACGCTGCCACACAGCTGAGCGCTGATTTGAGAGGGCAGGCAAAATGTCAGAAATTTCCCCAAAACACGGAAGGAGGGGGTTTTTGGTTTTCCTTTGTGGCTTAACCGGAAGCACAGAGTCAATAAAACTCCAGCAAAATGCCCCGCCCACCACCCAGGCCTGAGGTAGGCAGCTACTTCAGCACAGGGCCTGAGAGAAGGCAAGTGGGAGGAAGGAGCAAACCTTCAGGCACAGCTGTTAGGTGGAGAAAGCTTAAGATAGAGGCGTCATGCTCGCAAATTCGTGTCTTTCTGCAAGGGACCTGTGGCCACGGAATGTCACAATACATTGAGGCCACAGCTCGCTGTGGGCAGAAGGGTGAAAAATGCTGAGAAAAGAGGTGTGGAGGTGTAGGAACCAGTCGCCTTCAGCAAAGGAAGGCTTATATAGAGGTGGGGGTCTCATAGCTTCAGCAGGGTTGAGATGGCAGAAAGGGACACCCAGGGGGAAGGAGACAGGCATAGGCAGAAGACTAGAGGCCTGGGACCGGGAGGAGGGGGAAGGTGTGACCTCTTCCAAGAGCAGGCAATGAACTTGCGTTGGACTGAAGGGCAGGTGGGTGGAGGAAAGAAATGAGGAAGAATGGGTGAGAGTCTGGGGCGGGGGAGGGGGAGATGCTGTAAATTAGAATTACCCCCCCCATAATAAAACCCTTAGCTTCAATGTAACTATTTGGAGAGACAATTTTAGGAGCTGGCAAAGGATATAGGAGCCCTAATCCCATAGGATGGGCGTGGGGGGCTTCTATAAAAAAGGGAACACATATGGTAGGAAAGTGGGCAGGTCAGGCTGCAAGCCCCGAAGAGCCCTTCAGCTCTCCTTTTTCTAACCAGAGGGAAGTAACAGCCTGGAGGACCCCAAACACAGGCTAGATGGGGGAGGGGGCGGACCCAAGAGAAGCCGGGTATCATAGTACAGGCCTGCCATCCCTGCATCCAGGAGGCAGAGGTAAGAGGATCAGGAGTTCAAGGCTAACCTAGACTCAATGGGACCCTGTCAAGTTGTCGTAAAAGACTGATCACAAGAACATTTAAATTTTGTTTTTGTTTCCGTGTATGTGTGCTTATGAGTGCATGTCATGTGTGTGGATACCCTCAGAGGCCAGAAGAGGGCGTCAGGCCCCCTAGAGATGGTTCACAGGCAGCTGTGAGCTGCCCCATGAGGGTGTTGGAACTGAACTTGGGTCCTCTGGAAGGCAGTGCTCTTAACCCCCGAGCCATTTCTCAAGCCCCACAAAAACATTTTAAACTCATTTGTGGGGATAGACACTATTAAGTTCTTTCTCAAATACTTCCTCCGGTAGCCTGTGCGAGACTGGAGTCTCACGGGACATTCAGAGAACACAAGTCTAAAAAGAGCAGCTGCCAATGATCTCCAGCCCCAATGAGCTGTATAGTACTGCCTGTCCCCACCTAACCACAGGAAGCCCTCCAGACACAGTGCCTGGCTCTCATGCCTTGTCCTAGAAGCAGCGGGCAGTTACACTGAGCCAGTAACAGAGACTTCCTCCCACCCTCGACTTTCATAGCTAAAGTCTCTCTTGCAAATAGACATCTATTCCTGGAGCTCAGAGACCACACCACGGCTTCACCTCATACCCCAGCCACCAGTGGCCCCCACATGGGTTTAGGACTTTTAATATAGTCACAGGGGACCAAAATACTTTATAATCCTTTTCTAATCTTCAGGCCCGAAGAATGTTCCAGAAGGATTTCCTGACGTTCTCCCAGAACTCGTGCTATGCGAGGGCTGAGTGAGCATTCCAGGAACCCAGCACTGGTTAGGCAAACCCTGTTCCCAAGAAAGTTGCAGCCCGGAGCAAGCTGAGACAAACACATGTCCTGGCTCGGGACAGACAAGAACTGCAAAGATCAGGACGGGGTGGTGTGCGGCAGTCCCAGCACTCACGATGCTGAGACAGGGGGATGGCAAGTTCAAGATCAACCTGAGCTACGGATCGAATTCAGGGCCAGCCTGGGAAGCTTTGCGAGCCCCTATCACAAACTGAAAAATGAAGAAAACTAGAAAATCGTCACGGATATAGCTCAGTGGTTAAGAGCAATTGCGGCTCTTGAAGAGGACCCAGATTTAAGTCCCAGCACTCGCGTGGTGGTTCACAAACACCTGCACCTCTAGTTCCAGGACATCGGACACCCATTCTGATCTATGCAAGAGTCGCATGCACATAGTGCATATACATACATGCAGGCAAAATGCTCATACACATAAACTGAAAAGAAAATTTAAGGGTGGGCGAGGAGAGAAGAGAAAAAAACAAAGAATTGCAAAGGGCTTCCGAACTCCAGAAATGACAACTGGCTATGGTCACAGGGGGTATTGGCTGTTGAGACTCTGAGGTCACAGATTCCTGGGCTCTAGCCCCAGCCAATCCAGCCATGCCACAGCTCTAAGACCCTGGGAAAAATCACTGAACTGGCTGAACCCCAACAGTCTCATCTGCAAAACAGAATCAATGTTCAACGCAGGATGTTAGGTCCCAAACCTGGGACAAACGGCTAAGGTGCCTGTTAACATCAAAGCGGACCTGGCCGCCAGGTTCTCCAGCATCCCTCAGACCCTACCTGTTACAGGGTATGGCAGGCATGCCCAAGCCTCTACTCCAAACTCTCCAGCCCAGCGGCTGGGCTACCCTTCTCCCTGAAGCTCTTCTCTATGTGATCCAGACGTTTTGGTTACTGCCCCTTTTCTACCTTTCGCCCTCTTGGCTGCTACACCTGGTTCCCCTGTCTGCATTCTCCCTTCCCCTCCCTCCTCTCCTCCAATGGCCCAGCTCAGGGTCATGCCCACTCTGGACTCTCCCGGATGTCTCTGTCTCTGGTTATGCTTTCTCCCGTTTATCTACAACAGACTTTCTCCTCCACCATCACAGCCTTTCCTTTTCGTTTCTTTATTTTCCCATTCAGACCACAGTTAAGTGAACAGTGAGCTGAGACTGGGACGAGGAAGTCAGCATGGCAGCTGGGCTGCTCGTGGCTAGGACCCTGCTACATAGGCCAACACCAAAACCTCAGAAGGGTCTCACATCCTTGTAGCGGAGGCAGAACTTAGCCTGTGAGGCAACCGATCTCTCTCTTCCTCAGACCCTGTGACATTAAGGATGGCCCTTGGGCACCTGTAAACCAACCGTGACCATGTTTGCTAGCTTCTATCCCACTCTCCCCAACCCCCACCTTGTCACAAGTCCCCCCATGAGGGTCAGACATCAAAACAAGAAACCTATGTCCTGCCCTCAGGACCCCACTCACCTGAGGGGCACCGGTGACAGCAGCTCCCCACAGCCTCCCCGGGGTGGTAGCCGGGGTCTCCAGCACAGGTGCTCTTGAGCGGTCGATCCTGGAGGGTCAGAGAAACTGATGAGACAGGGCTAGACTTGTCAATGCCACCCTGCAGTCCCAGGAGGCCTGGTGTCCACTCACCATCAAGGCCAGGCTGAGACTATTGTCATAGACGTCAGGAAGAGCATCCCTGACTCAGCACCTCCCCCACAGAGCTAATGGCAGCTTACTTGCAGGTGGAGCACCCAGGAATCTCTGTGCCCTCCTCTGCTTGCGGCCACCTCCCCCACCTCAACACCAGTCCGTTCTCTCAGCTACCGTCAAGTCAGTAGCTACAACCGGTTCCACCTGGCATACTCCTCCAGGGGACTAACAAGCCTCCCACTCTGTCACTGGGACAAGTTCAGCAGTAAAAACATCTGGTAAAGCTGGGCCGTGATGGCGCACGACTTTAATCCCAGCACTCAGGAGGCAGAGGCAGGCGGATCTCTGTGAGTTTGAGGCCAGCCTGGTCTACAAAGCAAGAGTTCCAGGACAGGCTCCAAAAAGCTACACAGAGAAACCCTGTCTTGAAAAACTAAAACGACAACAACAACAACAAAAACACATCTGGTAGAGAGACGAATGGGTTGAAGTTCTGCATACCCAGATGGATAAGTGCTCAGATTCCACAGACAGGGCCTCACCTATACCTGGCCTACTCAGAAACCCTCTCTGGAAAGAGCATTAACCCTCCTATCTGCTAATAAGTTCTGTCTGCTCTTGAGTTTGACATAGGTCAAACTGCCCAGTCTTTTCTTTTGCAACTAGCTTTTTAAAAAATTAGTGCACAAAAGAATGGGTTTTGTTGGTCACGGTGGCACACACTTGACTCCCAGCACTCAGGAGGCAGAGACAGGCTGGGCTACATACTGAGTTCCACGACAGCCAGGGCTACATTGTGGGACCCTGTCTCAAAACAAAAACAAAAAAGGAAATAAAATGTTTTATTCGCAAACATGATTATATCACTGAGCTCTGCTTGCGTTCTCTGCTATAGCCAGCTGCTTTTTAAAATCTTTGCGTGTGCGCCCCTGAATGTGCGTGCGTGTGAATGCACATGCCTGGAAGCCAGAGGAGGACATCAGGTGCCCTGCTTTATCACTGCCCGCCTTATTTCCTTGAGAACGGGTCTCTCGGCCGGGCAGTGGTGGTGCACGCCTTTAATCCCAGCACTTGGGAGGCAGAGGCAGGTAGACCTCTGTGAGTTCGAGGCCAGCTTGATCTACTTGTTCCAGGACAGGCCTCAGCAGCCTTCCTGGTTCTTCCTCCAGCAGCACTGGAGCTCCAGGTGCTGGTGACCACACCCAGCTTTTTAAGTGTGCTCTGGGGACCTGATGTTGTACAGCATATGTTCTTCCCCATTGAGCCGTCTCCCCAAGCTCCCACCCTCAGCCTCTTTAATTCGGTATTAGGTTTCAAGAACCATTTACGTTTTTGGAAGTCACCAATGCCCATGGCCTTGTGATACGGCCCATGTGTGTCTGTTTCACTCTAGATAGACAATGGGTTGTTTTTGCCTTTTAGTTGCCATGTTAATGCTGCTTTGTGTCCCCACCCCCACCCCACCCCAGACAGGGCACTCTGTGTCACAGTTCTAGCTGTCCTGGAACTCACTCTGTAGACCAGGTTGGCCTTGAACTCACAGAGATCTGCCTGCCTCTGCCTCTAGAGTGCTGGGATTAAAGGCAGGCACCACTACTGCCCAACTTGTTTTTTCTTTAAAGACAAAGTCTATATGTAACACTGTCTTAGAATGTCATTTTTTTTCTTTTTTTTTCTCATTTTTTATTAAAAATTTCCATCTCCTCCCCTCCTCCTCCCGCTTCCCTCCTCTCCCTTCCACCCATACCCCCACTCCCTCCCTCTCCAAGCAAAAGAGCCATCAGGGTTCCCTTCACTATGTTAAATCCAAGGTCCTCCCTAGAATGTCATTTTTTAAAATTATTATTATTTTTGTTTTTTCTTCTCTCATACAATATATCCAGACTGCAGTGCCCTTTCCCTCCACTTCTCCCAGTCCTCCCTTCTCCCTCTACCCAGATAAAAACAGCCCTCCCAGGGGCATCAATCAAACAGGACACAAGATGCAACAAGACCAGGCACAAACTCTCACATCATGGTGGGCAAGGCAACCCAGTAGGAGAAAACGGGTCCCAATGGCAGGCAAAAAAAAAAATCAGAGATACCCCAAAAAAAGAATCAGAGACACCCCAACTCCCACTGTCAGGAGTTCCCCCCGCCCCCCGAAACACCAAGCCAACAACCATAACATACATGCAGAGGCCCTAACACAGACCCATATAGGCTTTGTGATTATCAGTCTCTATGAGTGCCCATGAGCCCTTCTTAGTTGATTCTGGGGCAAACTCAGCCCCTCTGGCTTCCACAATTCCTCCTCCCCCTCTTCCTTGGGGTTTCCCAATCACCAAGGGGAGAGACCCATTGGAGACCTCCAACCTGGGCTCTCTCACTGCCTAATGTTTGGCCTCGGGTCTATGCATCCGATCCCATAAGCCTCTCTGATGAAGACTGGACTTGGCACCCATCTCTGGGTACAGCAGAAAATCTGGCTTAGAAGTTCTATGCAGACCCGGCCAGCCTCGAACTCACAGAGGTCCACCCGCCTCTGCCTCCTGAGCGCCGCGACTAAAGGCAAGTGCTAGCCTATATATGTGCCTACAGCTACAATGAAGTGCCAGCTCCGAATCCAAGCTTCTTCCTTTCTTCCGACCCCCTTTCTTTTCTAGGTAGACTTTCATGTAGATCAGGCTGGCCTCAAATTCACGATTCACCAAGGATAATTTGATCTCCTGGTCCTCCTGCCCCGATCTCCCAAGCTCTGGAATTATAGGCATGTGCCATTACACCCAGTTTTAAGATGGGGCTGGAACGCAGGGTCCCAGGCATGCAGGGCAAGCACTCTACCAACTGAGCCACACCCCTAGCCTGATTCTCCATCTGATTTTTTTTGTCAAGCACCTGCACCGGTTGTCACTTATCTGCAGCGTGTGAGGCTGCCATCTGTCCTTCACGCTTGCTGGCACTTAACGATGTATGCCAATTAATGATGAGCAAGTGCCGGTTACCGAAGCCACCTTTAAGCTGCCGTCGTAGTTTTGGTGGGGGTGTGGTGGTATGGCTTGTTTGCATTTCCCTCATGAGTAACACCGGCCTCACTTATTCTTGGAAATAAACTCCTTGCAGCTTTCTAGAGTTCTCCGAACCATCAGCCCTGCTGTGAGATGGGCTTAGTCACGGCTAACACTGATTTTCAACTTGACAGCATCTAGAATTGCCCAGGAGACGAGCCTCTGGGCACACCTGCAAGGAACTTTCTAGATTAGGTTAATTTTGGCTTGGGAAGACACACCCTGAGTGTGACCAGCCCCCCGGGGTGGGGATGGGAGGCAGAGAATGAAAGGTATTTCTGGAACTTCAGAGAGCAGCACCAGGGTCACTGTGGCTGGAAGGTGGCTATGTGGGTGTTAGTTACATATTTTTTTTGACACATCTGAAACCATGTCGCCATACTCACTGAAATGTTAAATATAGCCTACCATGCAGTGAGGGCTCGGTTGTAGCTCAGCGGTGGAGCGCTTGCTCGGCATGTGTGAAGCCTGGGTTCCGACTACAGCAGCTAGGAAGAGACTAGGAAGAGCAGCTAGCTGTGAGACATTCGCACAACACAGTCAGGAGGTGCAGGGTGTCTCTGCTCTCATTTTGTCCGGGCTCCTTCAAGCAGCCTTCCTTTCTCCTCAGGTCACTGGGGGCTCCCAGAAGCCTCCAGACAGCAACCGGGCAGCACCAGCTGCATGCAGTTCCCTGGTGAGCAGCCCCTCCCTGAGTGTTCACAGAAACCTGAGGTAGAACGAGCTGAGCTGTCGGGACTCGGCCCTGTGGGGCCTGCAGAGTGTGGGAAAGTTCTGTGTCCTTGCCCTGGGTTTTCCCTCCTGGCCTGCCTCAGCATCTCACTGATAGCTAAAGAGTCTGAGAGAGTGTGGCGTGTGGCCCTGGGCCTGGAACATCTGAGAGCCACCTGTCTTAGTACCTCCCTGCTGTCCGTCCCTGGGTCTGTGGCGGTGTGTGTGTGTGCGCGCGTCACTCCTCCAAATCCAGCCTGCTTTCCACCAGCTCCTGCTCTACAAATAAGGAAACTACAACCCAGAGAGGCACAGCTGTCTGCCCAAACTCACACAGCAACCAAGAGCCAACGGGAGATTCAAGTCTTGCCATGTCTCATTTTCTCCCTTCTCAGCCATAGTTCAGTGCACCAGACAGGGCAACGTATCACCCTGTGGTCCACATCAAATCATGATCCAAAGTCAAGGGACTTACTACAATTTACTCATTTTTAAATGTCGGTGTAGACACTGAAGAGATGGGTCAGTTCAAGAGACCTTACTACTCAGCCAGGTGGTGGTGGCTCAAACTTTTAATCCCAGCACTCACAGGGAGGCAGAAGCAGGCAGATCTCTGAGTTTGAGGCTGGCCTGGTCTATGAGTGAGTTCCAGGACAACCGGGGCTACACAGAGAAACCCTGTCTCAGAAAAAGAAAATGCTTACTACTCTATGATGAAGATCAGAATTCAAATCCTAGACCCACATCAATTGACTCACAATTTAAATAATAATTAAAATATCAGGGGGCTGGAGAGATGGCTCAGAGGTTAAGAGCACTGGTTGCTCTTCCAGAGGTCCTGAGTTCAATTCCCAGCAACCACATTGTGGCTCACAACCATCTATGATGAAATCTGGTGTCCTCTTCTGGTGTGCAGGCATACATGCATGCAGAATGCTATATACATAATAAATATATAAATCTTTAAAAAAAATAATAAAAATATCACTTCAGAGTCAAACATGCTGGCATGTACCTGTAATCCAGCTCTCTAGAGGCAGACGCTCTCGCTCAACTATGTATATCGAGTTTAAGGCCATGGTGGGCTACTAAGACCCTGACTCAAAAGGTTAAAAAAGAAATCCCATGCATATAGTTCCATCACCCAGGATACAGGGGCAAAAGGATCACAAATTCAAGTCCATCCTGGGTACTTGGTGGAGATAAATAGAAGGACTTGGGGTCAGGGCAGAGGGTTGGGGATATAGTTCAGCTGTAGAGTGCCTGCCTAGAATGAGTGAGGCCCTGGGTTTCAGGCCCAGGACCATTAAACAAACAAACAGACCTCAGTATCTGGATTACAGGCTGCTCAGGAATGGGAAGATGGAGAGCGCCCTAACGGACATTATTTGAGTAACCTGTAGAATTATACTGCGTGCTCTTTGTTTGGCTTTGCTTGTTGACACAGGATCATGCTACGTAGCCGAGGCTGATACAGGGTCATGCTATGTAGCCGAGGCTGGTTATGAACAAAAGTTTCCCAAGCCTCAGCCTTCTGAGTAGTGGGCATTTAGATGGACGTCACCATTCATGGTCACCATGGACGCGGTAAACCATGGAGCTGGAGTAATAAAGGTTTGGGATGTTGAGAGGTCTCTTTTCTAAAATTCTGAGTATGTTCTCAACCTACCAGCAGGGTGAGCTCTCTTCTTACTAACCAGGGAAGCAATGGGAGCCTGCTACCCAGAGCCCCATGGAGGGAGCCTAAAAGGGACTTAGGGAGAAAGGAGCTAGTTCTCTTAGTCACACAAAAGAATTGAACCACAGGCCAACCCAGCCATTCCTAGAGATGTAAGGGGAAGCCAAGTAGAGGTCCATCTTAGCCCCAAGCACACCCTAAATGCTCCCAGGCCATGGAACCAGCCTTCTCCTGCAAATCCTCAACGAATTCTTTTTTTTTTTTTTTTTTTTTTTTTAATTTTTTGAGACAGGGTTTCTCTGTAGGGTGTTTTTGGTTTTGTTTTTGTTTTTTGGTGCCTGTCCTGGAACTAACTCTTGTAGACCAGGCTGGCCTCGATCTCACAGAGATTCGCCTGCCTCTGACTCCCTAGTGCTGGGATATTAAAGGCATATGCCACCATTGCCCGGCTCTATTTTTAATTTATCTATTTTATTGTATGTATGTTAGTGTTCTGCTTGCATGTCTGTGTGAGGGTGTCAGATTCCCTAAAACTGAAACTATAGACAATTGTGAACTGCCACGTGGGTGCTGGGAATTGAACCTGGGTCCTTTGGAAGAGCAGCCAGTACCCTCAACCTCTGAGTCATCTCTCCAGCCCCCCTCAAGTGATGCCTAGGCTCATCACTTTGGAAGAGCCAGGAATTCAGGGTTAAGTTAATACAGTCTTGTAATGGCCGATGAGATGGCTCAGGGGATAAACGTGATGGCCACTGCTGAGTCTGACCACCTGACTTTAAACCCCAACACACTCGTGGTGGAACCGACTCCTAACCTGTTCTCTGACCTCCACCAGGGGCCCTGGCAGAGAAGTGGTACTAATCTCAGTGTCTGTTTATGACAGTCCTACCTTCTGAACGGTAAGGACGTGAGGACCGACCGAGATGGGCACAGATCCGGTAAACTCCTGATGTCCTTTAATGGGATGGGAGACTAAGCATCTGGGCTCTGGCCTTTGCCTGGGAGGGAAGGGGGGATCAGAAAGGAAGAGTGGGTGGGGGAAGGCCAAGGACCAAGAGGTGGATGCTTTTAGGTGGGGTTCCCCATAGGTTCAAGGCAAAGTGGCATGTCCACAGGATGCTGAGTTACACAGCCAGAGGCTGAGGCCCTACCTGGGCAGCTCTAGAATGAAAAGAGTACCCCAAAACCTCACCATCTCCGGGACTATTTTCAAGTTGGTTTGGTTTTCTCTAGCAGACTTGGTAATTTTCACTTTTAGAAAGTCCCACCTGGTATCAACCAACAGAGAGAGAAAGAGAACAGCTGGGCCATACCTGTGGGAACTAAGTCACGTCAAAACAAAATCCCCAAATGGGCCAGTGCAGGGCAGAACTGAAGAGATGAGGGCCCCTCACCTCTACCTCCATGTGATAACACCCTAGTACTGAAAGTAATGAACAGCTATTCTGACGCTTGGGATGTCTCTACCCCACAGCCTTGCAAGTACCACCCCAGGCAGAATTAACTGGATGAGAAATCTGTCTTTGCTTCCAAGTGGGAAATGGGGCTGGAGACGTAGCTCAGCAGTTACCCATACTTGCTGCTCCAATGGAGGACCCCAGTTTGGCAACTTTGACCTTCCTGTAACTCCAACTCCAGGGGATCTGATGCCCTCTTCTGGCCTCCAGGGCACCTACATACATATGCATAAGGGTTTTTAGTTTGTTTGTTATGTTTTTATTTTTTTCTTTTTATTTTATTTTATTTGGTTTTTTGAGACAGAGTTTCTCTGTAGCTTTGGAGCCTGTCCTGGAACTAGCTCTTGTAGTCCAGGCTGGCCTCGAACCCACAGAAATCCACCTGCCTCTGCCTCCCGAGTGCTGGGATTAAAGGCATGTGCCACCACTGCCTGGCCTCTATTTTTTATTTTGAAGGTCTCACTAAGTTGCCAGGAAGGTCTTGAACTTGTGATCCTCCTGCCTCAGCCTCCTGAAGAGCTGGAATTACAGGCCTGTACCACTGGATCTGGCTACCATAGGAAGCTTTTCTTTTTCTTTAGATAGATTAATCTTATTTTATATGTATGTGTTTTGCCTGCATGTAGTATGTGCACCACATGTGTGCTTGGTGCCCATGGAGGTCAGAAGAGGACGTCAGGTCCCCTGGTTATAAATGAGTTATGAATAGTTATGAACCACCATGAGGATTTTGGGAACTGAACCCTTGTCCTCTACAAGAGCAATAGGTGCTCTTAACCATGAGTATCTCCCCTGCTGCTACCAAGGGATCTTTGAAAGCACATGTCTGAGTTCCCGTGCTACAGGGTGCTAGTACCAAACTGTTTAGACTTTCCAGACCCCATAACCAAAAGCCAAAGAAACCTCTTTTTTTTTTTTTTGGTTGTGAGCCTAGCCTTTAACTGCTAAGCCATGTGTGCATGTGTGCATGTATATGAGAGTTGTGTGAGTGTGTGTGCATGTATGCATGTATATGAGAGTTGTGTGAGTGTGGGTACCTGTGCACACACACACAGTCACACACACACACACCACAGCACACCTATGGAGGTGAGAAGACGACTCTCAAGAGTCGGTTCTCTCCTTCCACTTCCCTTCTTCAAGCAGGGTCTTTCATTGTTTCTGCTACGTAGACCCCCCATCCTCACCTCCCACCGCATCTGGGATTACAGGCGCATGCTTCTGTGTTGGTTCTAGGGTATCAGACTTGTGCAGTGAATGCTTTCAGCCACTGAACCATCTGTCAGTCCCAAATAAAACCTCTCTGAAGCACTCGGCCTCATGTATCTATTACAACAAGCACAGCTACTGGGCCACATCTTCCATCTGCAAAGTCAGCAATGGCAGGCCAAGACCCCAGACACATAATCTCTTCTTCCACATCTTTTCTGAACTCTTGGCTGTAAGGACATGTGACATTAGACAGAGCCCACCCTCCCAATCCCCAGGCATCAGTGAAATCCTTAGAAGGTCAAGGTGCTTGCTGCCAATGATGACGTCAAACCCCAGGGCCCACACAGTGGGAAGAGAGAAGCGACTCCTGCAAGTTGTCCTCTCACCTCCACATGCACACCTGGCATGCATGTCCTTACAGACATATACATGGATTAAGGACTGCATAAAGAAAGAACTGGGGTGGGGGTGGACTGGAGAGATTGCTCAGCGGTTAAGAGCATTGCCTGCTCTTCCAAAGGTCCTGACTTCAATTCCAGCAACCACATGGTGGCTCACTACCATCTGAAATGAGATCTGATGCCCCCTTCTGGCCTGCAGGCAGACACACAGACAGAATATTGTATACATAATAAATAAATATTTTTAAAAAAAGAAAGAACTGGGGGAGGGGATTGGAGGAGAGGAAGGAGGGGAACTGCGGTTGGGATGTAAAATAAATGAATACATTTAATAAAAAACAAAAGAAAGCAAGTATTGGGATGGTGATACATACCTGTGATCCCAGGACTTTGGAGGTGGGGGAAGGATTTGGAGTTCAAGGTCAGTTTAGGCTGCAGAGTGAGTTACCAGGCAGCCTAGACTGTCAGCAGGGAGGAGGGGAGGGGGATGAAGCCCAAAAGGAACTTGGTAGGAAGTTGTCAAGTATTAGAAGACATCAGTGTAATTCTTAAGGAACCTGGTTAGGTCTCCATTGCTACTGTAAGTTTAGCTCATCTCCATGGGGACCAACTTGACTGCAAAGTCTTTAGAAGATGCAGATGCCGGCGGGCGGCTAAGCCCTGGAGAAGATGAGGATGGAGAAAGCCACTGGGAAGAACAAGGAGGCCCCTCCTGGAGCCTCTCTAACAGAAACGCAATTCTGAGACCCCCCTTTCAGCCTCCCACCCTCCAGAGCCATTAAATAATGCACCTGTGCTACTCCTGGCCACCAACTATGTGACCGTTTGTGACAGCAGCAAGAGGAAGCCTAAGATATGTCACCAGGCTGACGACTCAGCAGCTGAAAGCACCGGCTGCTCTTCCAGAGGCCCTGGGTTCAATTCTCAACATTTACACACCTGTCTGTAACTCCAGTTCCTGATGATCTGACAACCCTCACTCAAGCAGGCAAAACACCAACACGCATAAAATAAGTCATTAAAGGAGAATGGAGAGAGGAAAGAGAGCAGGGAGAGAGAGAGAGGCCAGCCCTGGGCGGGCAAGAACCAATAGGATGGAAGGTGCCCCAAATACGTGGAGTTTTAGGCCACCTTAATAAGTAACACGATTCCAGGGTAAAGGGTTGATGCCCCTAAGCGCTGACCCAGAAAGCACCAGAAATTTTGTAGTCACTCTGGTACTAGAGATCTAGATCAGAAACTGAACTCCCTTGAAGCGTCCACACTTGAATACTCTCTTGACACCTGGACTTGGGCAAAAACAGACCATATGTGTTCCTCTCAAACACCTGCATTGTCTCCTCAGGCTTCACCCCCCCATCCAGGCACACCCCCAGATACAGCTAGAACCCCCACACCCCCACCTCTGCTTGTCTCTCTCCCGACAGCTGCAATTTCTGAATTTCTGACTCCTGTTATCAAGGAAGATTTAGCATCTGGTTGCGCTGCCCAGAAATAGTGGGGTCACAACCCGCTGACGTCTGTACCACTGGACTCCTCCCCTGCCGCCTCCGCTAGCGGTGCTCGTTCCTTGCCCACTCTGGGCTGCCCACACTCCCCACCTTCTGCCCATCCCCACTCTCTAGGCCAAGCTCTTCTGCTAATCTCTCTTGGACAGATCCCTCCCTTTTGGTTTGGTGTGTGTGTGTGTGTATGTGTGTGTGTGTGTGCACGTGCATGCATGTGTGTATATCTATATGCATCTACGTGTGTGCACACGTCTGTGTGCATCTGTGTGTGTGCATGTGCATGTGCATGCATGCGTGCATGTGTATGCGTGCATGCATGCGTGTGTGCATGCTTGTGTGTAGCTGATGTGTCCTCTAAAAGGCTGCCTTGCCTGCAGGTCCAACCAGGAAATCTTCACAGCTTGGAAAACAACAGACTGTGATCTTAGATAGGCCACCCTCAAGGTCAGGACACAGTTCAGCAGAATCACACAGGCCCAAACTGGGATAAGCTGCTTACGCAAGGACCCCAGCCTCAAGGGCTCACGGCCAACTTTCCCTCTGTCCTAAGATGCAGCAGATGCTGCGCTGTGCATACCTAGAAATGAATCACATTTACTCATGAAGCCCTCGGGTCAGATATGAGTGATAGCCACAGAAACTTCCAGTAAGGGCTGTCTTAGTCCCAGCAGCACTGCTCTCAAACTGAGTAATGCAACTGCCCTGCCTTGCCCTCTGAGTTCTTGCTGCAGCATCCCTCTCCATGGAGGAAGGCAGACTTTAACTAAGAGAAGCCATAGTCTCCTTCGGCCCACCCCTTCCCGTGTGGTTTCTCGAGCATCCTACGGAATTCCGCCTCCAGGCAGGATCTGGCTGGTTCTGGAAGTCACCGGTCCCCGCACAGGAATCCAAGAAAGCTCTCCTGCCCTTGGTGGCTTACCAGGGTCACCTTTACACCCACTGGATCTGCTGCACCAGTGGGAACCCAGTACTGGCTGTATATTCTTGCTCATGAGAATTCCCCTATGGGAACCTCGACAAGCCAGGGCTGGAGGAGGGAAATCAGACCGGAGCTGGGGGCAGGATGTATCTGGGAAGACATGAGGGGAATTCTAAACCCATGGAATTCACCAGAAGTCAGGGAGCCAGACCATCCCCAGAAGCCTGGAGGGGAAGGATGCATCCTGGGGGAACTCTGTCTCTCAGGGCTTGCACCACACAAGTCCCCGAGAACATTACAAAACAAGGCCCATCTCTTTCTCAGAAAACATGCTGTCACAAAGTGACAAGAGTTAAGAAAAAGCAGAAGGAGTTGGGAAAAGGATTTGAAATTCCAGACCCAAAAAAACCATTTTTTTTTTTTTTTTTTTTTTTTTTTTGGTTTTTCGAGACAGGGTTTCTCTGTGGCTTTGGAGCCTGTCCTGGAACTAGCTCTTGTAGACCAGGCTGGTCTCGAACTCACAGAGATCCGCCTGCCTCTGCCTCCTGAGTGCTGGGATTAAAGGCGTGCGCCACCACTGCCCGGCAAAAAACCATTTTTTAAAAGATAGGAATTTTCTATGAAGCCCAAATACCTTGGAACTTTTTTAAAAAAAATATATTCTATTTATTTTGTGTGCATGGGCATGTGTGCGAGCATTCTCACACATGAGCCACCATGTACATGTGATGATCGGAGAACAATGCCCAAGAGTTAGTTCTCTCCTTCCAACATGTGAGTCCTGGGATCAGTCTCAGGTTGGCCTGCTTGATGGCAAGAGCCTTTACCTGCTGAGCCATCTTGCCAGCCCTACCTTGAGACTTCACATCCTTCTTGCCTCCGTCTCCCAAGTGCTTTGGGATTCTAGGTGTGTGGTACCCAGCTTTTTTAAAAGTTTTTTTAAGGGGGAGGGTGTTGTTTAGCTGGTTGGCTTTTGGGTTTTGATACAGGGTCTCTCTACATATCCCTGGCTAATGTAGACCAAATTGGCCTTGAACTTACAGGGATCTATCTCCTTCTGCCTCCCGAGTGCTGGAGTTAAAGTTGTGCACATACATGCCCAGCTTTAAATAGTTTTTTATTTGTTTTGTTTTTATTTGCTTGTTGTTGTTGTTTTTCAGTAGGATTTCAAACCTCAACTGGACGGGAAAGATGACTGAAGTGTTGAAGGAACAGAACGAAGAACCTTGCTGGGCAGGCAGCTCCTCCCCCACAGGTACCCCAAGTCCTGCCATGAAAAGGCCCACAGACTTGAGGTTCAGCCTACAGTCACTGGGAAATGCAAATTAACATAGGAAGGATACAGCCCCATTCACGACCACAAAACAGACATTGATAAGATCGCATGTCGGTTAGGATGTGGGAAACTGCTACTGTTGTCTTACACTGTTGTGGGAAAAGACATTGCCCGGCACGCTGGATGGCATGTCATTTTAGTCCAGTGCACGCCTGCCCTGTCAACCACCGGTATTCTCTTGTCTCTCCTCTGGGAAAGAACCACGCTTACTCCCCAGACAGCAAGCACACAAAAGACAATGACGGGACCACTCAGTGGTCCACGCCCAGCATTTTCGGTGCTATGTGCCTTTACTCCCAGCATGTGAGAGGCAGAGGCTGGCAGATGTATTGACTCAAGACCAGCCTGGTCGGCACATCAAGTTCCAGGCTAACCAGGACGGCATACTGAGACGCTGTCTCATCAAAACCAAACCAAACTGAAAAGCAGCGGTGAGAACCTCATTGTCCACTCACCAGGGATGTGAATGAGCATGGTCTGCCCTCCAAGACCTGCTGCAGACACTGTAAGAGCCAAACAGAGAATCGTGATTGGGTGTGCTGCATGCCTGTAATACAGCCAGTGCTCTGGAGGTACCAGCAGGAAGATCAGAGATGTGCGGACATCCTTGACTACACGGGAGTTCAAGACCAACTTGGGTTACACAGACCCTCTCTCAAAGCAAGAACAAAGACAAACTGTGCTTGCCTAGCACACCCCAAACCCTGGGCTCAATCTCACACACTGCATGCATCAAATATGGAATCTAAGCTGCCAGGCAACCAGGACATAGAGGGAGGAGGACCAGTTCAAGATTGTCAAGACCATCCTTGGCTACACAGCAAATTGGAGGCCAGCCTGAGCTACATGAGGCCTTATAATAAAAAAGAAAGAAAGAAAGAAAGAAAGAAAGAAAGAAAGAAAGAAAGAAAGAAGGAAGAAATCCTCTCTATATATTTTGATAAAAAGTGGTCCAAATACAGATGTACATTTGCAAAAGCCTGTAAATGAAACCGTAAAGCAAGAACACAGTTACAGCTCGGAAGGAACTGGTATAAGATAATCGGCTTTATCAGAGCATGTATAGTTCTTGTTTGGGATACTTTCACATAGTCCAGATGGCATTAAGTTTGCTGTTTATTTTAATTTTAAAAGTGTTTTCCCAGACCTGCGAGATGGGTCTACGAGTATGAGCTGAGTTCTAGTCCCGGAACCCGCATGGTCGAAGGCGCGAACCAGCTCTCAAAAGCTGTCCCCTGACTTACCCATATACATGAGAGTGTGTTCCCGCCAAAACAGTTTCCACTTCGTAAAGGAGGCAGATGCGCTTCACAAGCTGGCGGCGCCCCTTGGCTTTCACGCCCTTCTCTTCATCGCCCAGGGTCCTATTATTCCAAACTCTTACCTTCCCCAGATGAGGGCTTGGGGCTTGAGGGGCAGCCGGGGAGGATCCTCTGCTCACCTCTGCCCTCTCCAGGGCAGGTGTCACACGGCCTCTTTCCTACCATCCCCCTCTTGCCGGCAGCCCACCCTCTCTCCAGCCCCAACCTCTATAGCAGAGACACCTCATGCCCACACCAGTCTGCAGCTGTCCCTCGCCTCCCCTGCCCCGGCTTCCATTCAACCAGGGGCATTTTTTTCCCATGCGGACCCTGGGTTCCACGAAGTAAGTTATTATATCTAGCCTATGTCCTTCCCACATCCTAATGCCTAGCGTGGTGTTGGCTTCTAGGAGGTGTCCAGTTTTCCTAACTCGTTGCCCAGTCTCATTTCCCAGGCTTCCAACACGGGAACCAGAGACACCACGGACTTTCCTCAGGGAGAAGCGTCCACCATGTGCTCCAGGGCACCCAGCCCACACCACTGGCTGGCCAGATTCTCACCTCTGCTGCTCATCCACTCCCTCCTCTCTTTCCTGAGACCCTTCCAGATTATATGGAAGCACCAACAGCCCGATTTCATCCTCCGGATAAAATGGCCCACACAGGTTTCTTTTCATCTATTCAGGACCCCCACTGCGCCGACAGTGGTGGGGGGCGGGGACGGGACACAGCTTTCTCTTGCCCCGGATTCAACTCATGGTGAATGAATGAACTACTCCCAGCGTCTACTGCCTGTGGCTGTGAGGAGGAGGCGCTCCACTTTTCACCCACCTATGGATACAGTTGCCTTCTGCGCCCCCTCACTCCTGTTCCGGTCGGGAATGAGGTGACAAGTGACCCTGTCCTTCCCTGCTCCAGCCACTGCCTACGCTACTGTCATCTCCTTACCTTTGGGAAGGCTCGAAGCATCCCCAGGAACAGCAATCCCATTGCCGCACGGAACGCGCTCATCCTGGTTCCCTGAGTTTTATAGCTCCAGCGCCTGGCCACCGGCAGACACCCTGCCTCTCGCGGCGAAATCACTTCTAATGTAGCTGCGCCTTCCTCGTTTTCAGCCCTAATTCTCCCCCCCCCCCCCCTTACCACCTGTGATGCAGCGATCTGTTTCCCTGTGAAGCCCAAGAGAGAAGGGGCCACCGCATGCTGAGATGACTCAGGACTAGCCACAGCGCACACAATCAGGGGGGCTCCCCTGAGGCACGCGCCCTGCAGTTTGAATGGCCCGCCCCGGATTTGAGGAGGAACCAGGAAGGCAGCTCAGCCCTAAAGGTGCAGGGCACAGGAGTTTGAGAGGTACCCGGAGTCCTGAGGCCCCTAGCTCCACTCTTAACCCAAGGGAGGGTGAGACAGGACCGGTTTCCAGCTCTTGTCACTACACTAAGAGAAACCTGGCTTTCTGCAACGTCACCGGGATTTTTAGGAAGGGACAGTCAGAATATTTCAGAAAAAGTGAACCATTCTTCATCGTGAAGATTTACTGTAGAATAAATGAGTGTATGGGAAGTGAATGAATGGATAGAGAACAAATGGATAGAAGAGTGGACGGGGGGATGGGAGGGTGAGGGAATATATGGATGGACAGATGGATAGAGGATAGATGAGTGGGTGAGGGGATGGATGGGAGGACGGGAGAATTGACGGAGAACAAACAGATGGTGAGATGGGTGGGGATTAATGGATGAGAGGGTCACGGAAGGAAGGGATGGATGAAGAAGTGAGGTGGTGGAGGATGAAGGGATGGGGTCGCTGGATGAGTGGGTGGGAGGGTGGAGGTGGAGGGATGTGTGAAGAGATTAGGAAATGATCACATGGATGGATGAGAGGGTATGTGATAGGAGAGCTGATGAGAAGAAGGGATGACGGATGCCTGGGATAATGGGGAAATGGATGAACAAAGTGATAGACGGATAGGAGGTTGGATGTCTGGATGGAGCATGGGAAGGCAGGTGGGTGGAATGACCAGGGAAAGAACTACGTGAAGATCAGGACATCTGTGTAGCAATCCACGCTGTCCCTGCCCCTCCCCATACTTTTTCGCTTGAAGGAGGTACCTGGCACCCTCACCCGAAACCTCATTCTATTCCCTTTGTGAGGGACAGCTGCTGTCACCTGGGGCTCCCCATTCCTACTTGGGGCTCCCCCAGGGAAATCTTTTCCTTCGGTTAATACCATCAGCACATGGTCACTGTCTGCTCACTGACTAGCAGGTGCCGCCTGCTTTTGTCTGTTTCCTGTTTGTTTGTTTTATTTTCAAACACAGAAAGCAACACAGAGAAACGGGCAAGCTGTCTGTGTGTTCTAACAATGGGGCCCAAGGACTTTTCGGCTTCCATGCTTTGGTCTGGCCTTCAGTGCACCCCATTTGATAGAGGACCAGGGTGCCAGCTGCCACTTCCTATGAGAACCTTCCAAAGTCCCTGCAAACTTCCTATTCCACACTCAGGCCTCTCTGAGGTCCACATCCTACCTGGAAGATTCATCCATTCTCCCTGTGAGTCTTCCACAGGGCCACTCCAAACCCTCCCCTCGCCTGATGATAGAAATGCCCCACCTGGGTCTAATAATCACAGGGTCAGGGAGAAGCAGTTTCCCAGAATGCAGCTGGTGCTTGTTAGACACTCGCAGAAAAGAAAAGTAGCATCCAAATAGCTTGCATCAAGTGAGAACCAAATAAAAGTCACACCTTGTGAAAGTCCAACCTTCCTAATAACCAAAGGCAGGCAAATGAGACCAGTCTTCATTAGTCTCCTGGGCCCATGACGTCATGGTAACAGCTAGGGGAAAAGAGAACTTTATTCCTCTGTGCTGATCCGTGGTACAGCTTCTCTCCACACCACGACGGTTCTTAGCAAAAGCAAAAAACAGTTTTTCAGAAGTTTACAACTTATGGCTCTATGACTTCACCAGCAAAACATTGAAAATCAATAGTGCAACTCGGAAGTGCAAAAAGAAAACCCTAAACTCGCCAGTGTCTACTTAAGTGGTACTTATAAACGTGGGGACCCCGCTGAGTCACAGCGGGTAATGAGTATGGCCCCAGTTTAAGGGACCCTACACAACCAAGTAAGATGATGATTCTAAGGATGAGGTTTGTCTCTCTCCTGTCCTCCACACACAGACAACTTCTGCTACACACAAGTCCCTAGGCTTTGTTCAGCATGGACCCTAACAGAGATGCACTGTGACTGGGGAAGGGCCTTACCCCTGGAGATGCTTATTCTTTAAAAAAAAAAAAAAAAACTGAGTATTTTAGTGTGAGCACATGTGCATGTGACACACGTCTGTGGAAGTCTGGATGTACAGGTACCACAGGGAATAGGGGAAGCTCAGAGGACAGCTTTCTGGATTGTTTCTGCAGGAGTCCTGGACACTCCAGGCTAGCTGGCCCGAGACATCCCATCTTGCACTGAGATCATGAATGTCTGCCACCTCATCTGGCTTTCGACATGGTTCAGAGGTTCGAATCAGGTGGTCAGGGCTAGGTCTCAGACAGTTCATGTGGGAGAACTTGATCTGGACCACACAAGGATTTCTGGCCATCAGACGAAAGCCAGCATTCCTCAGGGACCTTGTGAAATACTCCCAAAGAGAGCCGTTTCCTTGTCTCTGGCAGAAGGGACCTGGGCTCCATGGATGTGGCTGCATAACAAAGACCATGCAGGCCTCCAGGCTCACGAGTACATGTTATATATTTCCAAGTCCACACCAGCCTCCTGGCCCTTCCCATCCCCCAGCTACTGTCCTCCTCATGATCCATGTGATTTGTTCACACCCACATCCACCCTCACCCCATCCCCACTCCCTCTCACTTCTCTGGCAGATAGATAGCCCTGGCCATGTTCAGTCTACTTCTCTTTCTCTCTGCTGTAGATTCTTCCAGAAGCCTCTGGATATTTTCTCTCTCCGATTCACAATAAAAGTCTTTCCCTTAACTATTCCATGGAGCAGCCGTTTCCTTGATTTCTTTACTGTCCCTCCCCCCTTGCTTTCATGCAAGGGCTTTTAACCAATAAGCCACCTCCCCAGCTCTGTATTCATAATTGGACGGTACAAACTGGGGCTCATTTTGCCTGTTTACTCTTTGCTAAGCGTTTGGAGGCATCAGAAACTTAAATCCCCTCAGAAATCTCATTCCTTCTCGATCCTTACCCCTGCCCCCGCAACATTTGACCAGGCAGCTCCCCATTTGTAGCTCACCCTGCACAGTCCCCCCACTTTCCGACCAAATGGTCATCACCGCTGTTCTGTGTTTCAGTTCTAGAGCTGATCTAACCATGTCATAACCATGTCATAACATGATGTCTGTGCTGACTGGTTTTGTGTCAACTCGACACAAGCTAGAGTCATCTGAGAGGAAGGCGCCTCAGTTGAGAAAAAGCCTCCCTGAGATCCTGCTGTAAGGCATTTTCTCAGTTTGTGATCAATGAGGAAGGGCCCAGCCCCTTATGGGTTCTGCCACACCTGGGTTCTACAAGAAAGCAGGCTGAGCAAGCCAGGGGAAGCAAACTAGTAAGCAGCTCCCCTCCATGGCTTCTGCATCAGCTCCTGCCTCCAGGTGCCAGCCCTGCTTGAGTTCCTGTCCTGCCTTCTTCCAAGATGGAGCCCAGTGATGGAAGTGGAAGCCAAACAAACCCTTTCCTCCCAGCTTGCTTTTCCAGTCCTGGTGTTTCATCGCAGCCATAGAACCCCTAACTAAATGTTCCTCTACCCTAGGACACTGTGGGGTCTTAGAGAAACAGTGCTCAGGAGCACGGAGGACAGACAGTGTCTGGCTGGCATGCAGCTGCAACAGCGACTTAGCTGGAAAGAAAGCTACCTCCCACAGTCAAGGAGTTAGCGGGTTAGCTCTCAAGCAAAGGGTGAGGGGCTAGCATCCTAGGGAAGTGGCTGCTCCTGAGACTCGGACCAGAGGCCCTGGTGCCATCAGCAGGTACAGGTACCAGGCAGTTCATGAACCCCTAAGCAGGCGTGAAAGTGCTTTGAAGATCGGGAGGGGAAGTCCCTAGGTTGAGAGCAGCAGCCCCCATGTGACAGCAGGGGCCTAGACCTGCGGTGAAGGCCAAGTCCCCACGCCTGCCCGAGGCTGGAATCTGGTGGTATGAACAAACTAGCCCTGTAGCCTTGTCTTAGCCAGGTCCCCAGAGCAAGGAGGAGGCAATGCGCAAAGCCTTCAAAGAGAACAGGAGTCGCATTAGCTAAAGGATGCTGAGCAAGATGCCAGTCCTGACTTGGCTCAGGAAATTCAGGGACTTCCCCAGCGGCTGGGAACCCCAGCCTCAAATGGCCCCAAAATACCCTCAAGCAGACAGAGATTGCTTCTGCCTCAAGCAGCTGTAGGCAGGTAGGCGGCTGAAAGTTGGAGAGAAAGGCACGGACTTTTCTCCTCGCTTCGACACAGGGCTTCTCTCTTTTTCTTTCTTCCTTCCTTTTGAGATAGAGTCTTATGTGCCTCAAGATGGCCTTAAACTCACTAGGTAGCCAAGGATGACCTTGAACCTCTGCTCCTCTTGCCTCCACCTCCAACCTGCTGGGACTACAGCTCATGCACCGCTGTACCCAGTTTGTGCTCCGTGTGCGTTAGGCAATCAGCCTACAATGAGCTACAGCACCCCACACGGGGCTTTCCTTGATAAAGCCTCCATTGGGTGGCTTCACGGAGTTAGCTCTAGTCTGACTCACGGCTGAATCCCAGGCAGCTGTACAGCATGTCAGGCTACATCCAACACAAGCTCTGACATCATTTGGTGCCCCAAAGGTCTATGTGTCAGGAGCTTGGTCTCCACTGTGGTAGCATGGAAGTGGCTGGTAGACTCTTGAAGGAACAGGACCAAGTCAGAGGTCCCTAGTCTTTGGGGCTTTACACTCAGAAGGGATTCAAGGTCTTTAGTCTGTGGATTCCTGTTCTGAGATTTTTTTTTCTTTTTAGAGACAGGGTCTCATATAGTACAGGCTGGTCTTGAACTTGCTCTATAACCAAGAATGATCTGCCATTCCCCTTTGTAGACTCAGAGTTGGCTGTGTGACTTCCCTGAGGTCACATGTGAGACAGCTAGAAGCCTTGTCTAGCTCTCAGGCCTTCTGCTTCGTCTTCCTTCCCTTAACCCCTCTAGCCCTGGCTTTCGCTCAGAAGAAAGAACACTTGGGGAGAGTCTTGCTCAGGCCCCATGGCTGTGGGCATGTTACTTCTCTCTGAATGTATCACATGTGTGCTACCCTCGCCTCCATTCTACATGCCAAAACCTAAGGGAAGCATTGCCTGGCACTTTCTGCCAGGCAGCAGTGTAGGAGGGCTAAGTAAGGGGTGGATGAGGGGCCAAGGAGAGGAGGTGGCATCGTGAGCTCTGGCTTGGGATTCCCCATGAGACTGCAGTGAAGGGGTGAACAAGGGGCTGGAGAATGGAGTCCCTGAGCCACACCCATGGCTGTGGGCAGGTCACAGGACCTTCGAGTGGTAGAGCCCTGATTGTCTCCCAAGGAAATAACTGCAAGTAAACAAGACAGAGACCACCATGTCTTTGATGACATAGCTTCAGAAGTCTCCAAGTGCAGGTTCCAGAACATTCTGTTGTTACACATGCCACTCTTCTTGGTGTAGAGGGGGCTGTACACCTGAGTCAGTACCAGAGCCAGGGAATCTGGGGCTCAGATTCCAGTTTCTTCCCTGCCTGGCATGGACTGTAATTCTCTGGGCAGCCCACTCACAGCTATTATAAGATATGGGATCAGTAGACCTTTAGTGGGTCTGTGTGTGGTTCCTTTTAAGACAGTCTTGAAGCCACGCATGGTGACACGTGCCTTTAGTTTGAGCAATTAGGAAGCAGAGGCAGGCAGATCTCTGAGTCTGAGGCCAGCCCAGTCTACAGAGTAGGTTTCAGGACAGCCAGGTTTACAGACAGAAACCTTGTCTGGGGGAGGGGGAGCAGTCTTGAGTCTGGTGTGGTGGCGCACACCTTAATCCCAGCACTTGGGAGGCAGAGGCAGGTGGATCAATGTGAGTTCCAAGTCATTTAGGGCTACACAGTGAGACCCTATCTTTAAACAATTACGAATAAAAAATCAAATAAGAATGGGCTGGAGAGATGGTTCAGTGGTTAAGAGAACTGACTGCTCTTCTAGAGGACCGGGGCTCAATTTCCAACTCCTACAATGAGAGAGAGTTCACAATTATTTGTAACTCCAGTTCCACGGAATCTGACACCGTCATACAGGCAGACACTCGGGCAAAAGCAGCAAAGCACATAAAAAATATAATAATAGAATAAGAGTCTCAAATAGCCCAGGCTGGTCTTAACACACTGTGTAGCCAAGGATAACCTTATACTCCTAGTCCTCTGACATCTACTTCCCAAGGGCTGAGTTACAGATACATGCCACCACACTTATCTGGTTCGTGACACTTTTGGAAACTCCAGGGAAGAAATGGAGAGGACTCTGGTTTCTTTTGTCCCCCAACCCTGGGTCCTCAGGCCCCTGCACAAACAAGCCACAGGCTCAGGTTTCACTGACTCGGGAGCAGAGCTCTATGCTCAAACCTGGGCTTCCCCTTCTTGCAGGATGTGTGATCCAAGACCCTCGCTTGTACATCAGGGTGTGACTCACACAGGGTTTTGGGCACTGTGGTGGATCCATGAAAGAAAACCAGGTCTCATGTTCTTTCCTGAACCCTCAGGCAGAGTCAGGTGGGTGACCACTTCCTACTCCTCTGAACAGGTGAGCCTGCTGGTCACATGTTTGCTAAGGGGGATGTTTCCTTTGGCCTCCAGCCCCAAGTTAGGGCTTGGTCTAAGCTTCACTCTGAGAAGTGTAGGAGATCCCAGAGGTGATCTGGAGACTTAGTGGAGCCCAGGTTAGCACCAACCAGTCTCATGACTTCCCACCTCGGGTCTCGGCACCCTAGCTGCTCAGTGGTCCTAAAGTCCCTTAGAGAGTCCTGGGAAGGACAGGCAAGATTGCTGTGGTTAATGGTGCTTATGACCAAGCCTAAAAACTTGAATTGGGGTCAAGTGGTGGCACACCTTTAATCCCAGCGCTTGGGAGGCAGAGGCAGGAAGGATCTCTGTGAGTTCGAGGCCAGCCTGGTCTACAGAGCAAGTTCCAGGACAGGCTCTAAACCTACAGATAAACCCTGTCTCTAGCAAACCCCAAAACAAACAAACAAATAAACTTGAATTGATGCCCAGAACATGCATGTTAGAAAGAGAGAATTCTGCCACATGTGCACGGTGACATATGCATATATATATATATATATATATATATATATGCATATGCACACAGTAAGTAAATGTGTTAAAATTTTTAACGTTAAGTAAAAAGAGATGTCTTGGGAGAATAAAGAGATGGGAGACTAAACTCTCCCTCAAGGCATCTCTGTCACACTGAAGCCACTGTGAATGGAAGTGAGTCATTTAGACTCGCAGGAAACCCAGCCTGGTCCGGTTTTAATCACGGGCTCAGAGACACTGAGCACAAGAAGGAAACAACCAACGGTCAGTAGCGGCTGCTTAATTGCAAGGTACCCACAGAAGTGTTTCCATGGGTGTGGCCCTGGGGGCAATGAGGACCCTGTGCATCTACTCCAAAAGATTCATGGCATGAGCTCAGCTTCAAAGAGAGGATCACCGTGTACAGGACCTTTCTTCTCCCCTCTGGGAAGTTCTGTCACTCCTTAGACATGGAACATACAAGGTCTGAGTCCGCTGGTTCCTGGAGAGAGAAAGAAACTACCAGGACACAGATTTTACCCATCTTATTCCATGCCTGGGAAAGGTGGGTGTTTAGGACAGTGTATGGACCATGAGCCTGAGAGTCACTCAGTAGCAGAGCATGGGTTTCACATGCTTGACATCCTGGATTCAACACATGGACAACACAGACGTGAAGATACACACACACACACACACACACACACATACATGCATATACATGAAGACACATACACACGCATACACACACATGCATAAACACATAAGCAGACAGAACAAGCAAATACTGCATGCTTACAACGTAGGACAGTAGGCTTACAAAGAGATCATTGTTTCCATCTCTGGGAAAATGGATGCTCTACAAAGTGAATTGGCCAGCCTGTCCACTGTCCAATGTCACAGTGCACACCCAATACTGTGACTCCAGGGTGAGACTTACCCTATTTAGGTTGGTTGTTGTAACACACACACACACACACACACACACACACACACACACACACACACACACTGTCAAACATACAGTTCCTGGTTGCCATGGAATCAGCTCTGGACTCCCCAAGACACTCTGTTGTTAAGGAATTTCTCTAAGGAAATTCATCTCACCTAATGAATAGCTCAGCACTTGTTGCTATTGCAGAGGACCTAGGTTGGTCCCAAGCACTCACACACTGGCTCACAACCATCTATAACTCCAGTCCCAGGGGATCTGACACCTCTTCTGAGCTCTGTGGGCACCAGACACACCCATGGTACACATTCTTGCAAGTAGGCAAAACACTCATACTCACAAAACAAAATAAATCTTAAAAAAAAAGTTGGGTTTTTTTGTTTTGTTTTGTTTTTTGTTTTGCTTTGTTTTAATTTTGAGGCCATCCCAGACTGTAAAGACTCTGTCTCAAGTCAGGCAGTGGTAGTGCATGCCTTTAATCCCAGTACTCGGGAGGCAGAGGCAGGCGGATCCCTGTGAGTTCATTGCCAGCCTTGTCTACAAGACAGGCTACAGGACAGCTAGGGTTACACAGACAAAAATCCTGTCTCAACAAAACAACAACAAACAAACGAAAAAAAAAAAAGACCCTGTCTCAAAAGAACAAAATTAGTAAATAAATATAAAATAAATAGGCTAGGTTTACTGCACCCTATTGTATCTCAGTAAAGCTGAATAATTTTTCTTGTTTTCATCTATTTATTTATTTATCTGGATGTAGGAACAGCAAACATGTGAGAAGGTCAAGGAAAAAAAGTCATTCATCCTTCTTCCCTAGGTGAGTGCCTGAAAGTCTCCCAAGAGGCAGGCTCAAGGATCTAAGAGACCCTAAGGCATACTGTTATCAGATCACAGTTTACAACACTGAATTTTCCAGAATCCAGTACTCCAGACTCTCCTGAAGGTCAACATTCCAGAAGCTGGAGGTAGAATTGGTAAATCAAGGCTCCACGGCCTACTCCTCAACCCTGAAAGGCACCCGTTAGTCACAGCTTCTAGTCAGGGTCCTAAATCCTGCTATATGTAAATCATTTCTGGAGAAACCACTTGCTAAGTCATTGGCAAGTGTCACGCCTCACATGGGCTGTTTTCTCAGAAGAACTCTGGAGAATGGGGCAGAAGATTCTGAGTCAAGCAGAGCCAGGCTGCTGCTACTGGCTCGGGGCAGTGATAACAAAGACCTGAGCTGCCCAGCTCAGCCAAACAAGGCCCCTAGGTGGGACACTGAAATTGAGCCTCTATTACCTTCTCCAACTGGCCTCCTTTCCATCAAACTTGTCACTGCCACAGGGCCTTTGCACCTGCTGGTCCTTCTGCCTGGAACCCTAATTCCTCAGATCTTCAAAAGGCCACCACGCCAGGTGATAGACATACCCATCACCTTCTTCGTGGGGACAGATGTAGACATGTCATGACTCATCAACTTTTGTACTCTTGTTATGCTTTATATTTATTTAGTGTGTGTGTGTGTGTGTGTGTGTGTGTGTGAGAGAGAGAGAGAGAGAGAGAGAGAGAGAGAGAGAGAGAGAGAGAGCATCAGACAACAACCTGTGGGGAGAGGTTCTGTTGGTGGAGGCCACTCAGACTCGAAATAATCAATCACACACAAACTATATTATTTAAGTAACTGCTTGGCTAATCACTTAAGCATGTTGCTAACTATCTCTTATATCTTTGGTTAACCCATTTCTATTAATCTGTGCATAGCCACATGAATGTGACTTATTGGCAAGCTTCCGGCATGTCTGTCTCCGGCAGCTACATGGCATCTCACTGACTCTGACTACTCTCTCTCTCTCTCTCTCTCTATATATATATATATATATATATATATATATATATATATATATATATCTTTCAACCTCGCTATATTAAACTATTGGCCAAAAGCAGTTTCTTTATTAATGAATAAAAGCAACACATATACAGAAGGACTTCCCACAGCATTTTCCTTTTCTTTTTAAATAAAAAGGAAGGCTTTAACTTTAATATAGTAAGATTACATATAACAAAACAGGTATCAAACAAGGATGACAGTTACAATATTTATATCTACTTTATCTTTTATCATAACTAAGGAAAACTATAACTATCTATTCTTTAATTCCATCAAAGACTCCAGAATGATATATTACCTAAGTAAATAGGAAGTGCATTGTAAGAAACTTCTAAAACTCAAGAATTGACAGAGAGTCACCCAAAGTTTTTCTGTAACATTGTGGGCACCCATCTTCAGCCTACAGGCCATAGTATCTGGCAGACTTTTCCACAGGTTCTCATCCTCTGTGGAAACAAAAGAAGAATCTCTTTTCCAAAGCAACAAATTCTTAGACCCAAATTTTGAAGTCAAGATATCTTTAAAATATATATATATATGTAGGTTTAGCTTAGCAGCCCATACAATTAAATGTCTCTCTGTACTTAGCTCATTCACAGTCAAAAATTCAAAGAAAACACAATAATATACACAATCCAGACTCTCTGTTTATATTCCATCTTTACATGGCTTATTTTTCTTTACTCCTTTTATCTATGACTGCACTCTGTCTTTTAAAGACTTTGTTTTATTTTAAAAAACCATTTATTTCTTTTTATAACTCTCTGTATTCTTCTTCTTCTCTCTCCGAAGCCTATGTACATTTTTTAAACACATGTGACCCATTTAGAGGTCTTTTTTTCTTTAAATCTAAATCTGCCTTTACTGCTTATCTGTAACCCTTTTCTGACCAGGACTGCTTCTTAAAATGCAAAGCGGCATGGCTAGGACTAAGGCTGCTTTGCCTTTTGACTCTGCCCAGACCAATATGGCAGTGGCATGTTCACCACCTCTGCGAGCTGTGCATATCACCCCAGTTCCAGGTATACAGTGGGTCTATGTCGTGCCATTAAGTAGTTTGTAACATGCTGCTCACAAACCCCATCTAAATGTTCCATATTCGGACCTCCTGAAAGAGTCAGAGCCAACTCCTAAAGAAGCTGTGCAGTCTTCCTTGCCAAAGCTGAGTCAGGAAGATCTGTCTTAAAGGAGCTGTGGCAAGCCAGCAGACAGAGCAAGAAGCTGCATTAAACTCTGTTTTTGTGTGTGTGTCTAGAATTCCTTTTCAAAGTCTCTCAGGTTTTTAAGTGGATTTAGTCAACCATGCTGGAGCCAATTTGTTGGCAGAGACCACTCAGACTCGTAATAATCAAACAGAAACTATATTATTTAAATCACTGCTTGGCCAATCACTTAAGCATATTGCTAGCTAGCTCTTATATCTTTGGTTAACCCATTTCTATCAATCTGTGGATCACCACATGTCTGTGACTTACTGGCAAGGTTCCGGCATGTCTGTCTCCAGCAGCAGCTACATGGCTTCTCGTTGACTCTGCCTACTCTCTCTCTATATATACATCTTTTCCAGCCTGGCTACATTCTGTTAAGCCATTAGCCAAAAGCAGCTTCTTTATTAACCAATAAATGTAACACATATACAGAAGGACTTCCCACACCAAGGTTCTCTTGAGGGTTTCAGGAACTGACTCAAGTCATCAGGATTCGTGACAAGTGCCTTCACCTGGTGAGCCATCTATGTGTCCCTCAAACTTGTTTACTCTAAGTAGGTCAATAATGGATGTGATGTAGCAAGTCTGTAATCCTTGTATTTAGAAGGCTCAGGCAGGAGGATTGCTTTGAGTTTAAAGCCAACTTGAGCTACATAATATATTCTAGCCTAACCTGGCCACAATGTGAGACCCTCTCTCAAAAATACAAGCAAGCAAGCAAACAAACAAAACCAGACGTAGCAGTGTACTACCTTTAATCACAGCACTGGGAGGCAGAGGCAGACAGATCTCTGGGTTCAAGCCCAACCTGGTCTACAGAGCAAGTTCCAGGACAGCAGAGAAATTCTGTCTCTAAAAAAAACAAGAAGAAAGATCACCCTCGCTGTTCCTGCCCCAGGTGGGAGGTACTCAGAGAGGAAAGACGGCATCCACCCATGAGTGATTCATGAGAAAATTCCTTGGAGATTTCCCCACTCAATGCCAATAAGCAGCCAAGTAAGACCAGTGCCAACCAAGCTGCCTCCTTTACAAACAGAAGGACCACTCTAGCCTGAGGCTCCCAGCCACAAAATCCTGGAGATTGGAGGTGTTAATCCACTCAGGCGTCCACTGGACTGAAGCTCGTGACGTCACCTCTAGGGTCAAGAACAACTGAGAAAAAAAACCATCTGTCAGTCATAACTCCCAACAACTCATTGTGTTTTGGGTTCTCATCAGAAGGCATCTCAGCGCCCCCCTCCCCCCGGGCAGCAGGGATGGGAGGCTTCACTCGATAATCTTTCCCCTACCTGACTGACCCAGATCCTGAGGGACAGCAGCAGCAGCCCCTCGGCTACCAGCAGCCTCTCCCGCAGACCACCATCAGGGAGCAAGAACTTGAGGCCAGGTATTCAGACTCTCCTAAGGAAAGAGGCGCCAGCAGCCCTAGGGCACACCGGCGTAGGTTTCAACCTACTGGGGTCCCACATCTCTCAGCACTCACCATCCAGATACCAGAGGCAGAGACTAGGGATGTGGCCCAGTTGATAAAGGCGGGAAGTCCCGGGTTGCCCCTAGGTGGGTCATCACAGCTTTGGGGAGGAAGAGCTGGAGGTAGGAGGATGGGAAGTTCAAGGCCCTCTGTAACTACAAAGGAAGTTCAAGACTGGACAAGAATACATGAGGTCCAGTGTCAAAGCAAAACCAAAAGCCTGGTGCAGCTTCTCTGCCCTTGACAGGGACACAGTGGTCCAAGGAGCCACGGTAAAAAGAAGAAAGAAATGGTGGCATGTGCCAGAGCAAAGGGGCACACGGGTATGTGGTGGTCAGAACACTAGGGGAGCAAACGAGGTGGGGCATATCCTGGTGTGGGTGAAGTCCAGGGGTTGATGGCTTTAATCACATCACGTGATCAGAAAGACCTCCCTGAGAAAGTAGGAGAGAGAAGGAGCCAGGCAGACAGAGAAGGCCAGTTGCAGCCAGTGCAAAGGCCCTGAGGTAGGAGGGGGCTACCCCTGAGGTTGGCAGGGTGAGGGATGGGAGAAGAGGAGAGGTCTGGTAAGGGGCAGAGGGTGGATGGGATCCTATACTTGCTGAGAGGCCACTATGGGGTGTGTCTCTCCCCAGGCAGGCACTTGAGGTCTGCTAGGTTGAAAACAGGTGTGGGGGAAGGGCACATAGGAGCTCTCTACTTCATCAGGATAAAGGAAATGGAGGCTCCCACTAGGCAGGGGCAGTGAGGAGAGAAGGAACCAAATTCTAGACCAAGTTTGGGGTAAAACTGAGGCAGTTTGCTGATGACTGGATATGAGCAAGGAACAAGAAGGAGGGCAGTGAGCACAGGTTGGACCACACTTCCTTAGAGCTGGGGGAAGGTGACAGTCCTGACAGAAGAACAGCCAATTCTGACTGTGGGGTCTGTGATCAGGGACAGCTTCTCCTAAGAGAGAACTCTTCCTGAGACCTAAATAAAGGAAGAGGAAGAAAGGGATGCTGGGCAGACCTTAAGAAGGCTTTAGGGGGACTTCCAACAGCCCCAGGAGACCCCAGTGTTGAAGACAAAGGGAGTGAGCCCCAGAGGAGGTCAGAAGTGGGCAAAGCCAGTCCAGGCTGCTGACTCAGCTCAGAGAAGGGAAGGGGCTCGGACTGCGAGCAACGCAATCAGATCGAGAATTTGCTGGGTGAGAAATAGCACTGGCTGAGTCATCTCAAGCTGCTGCTTCAAGCCTGCCTCGCAGTTCACTGGGCCTTCATGCTACTACCTAGGAGAGGGCCCCTCATCTCCAAATGACCAGGTCAGCCCCTTGGGGCCCCTTGTGTGGGGAGTGCCCCACTGCACGGGTTCAGGTTGTGGGACAGCTTTTCTTTGCCTCAGCTGGTCCTCACAGCCTTCCCCAGGACTCAGATGAAAACAAACAGCACACAGAGACTCAATTTGTGTCATAAAAGTCTATATGTGATTGGAAGCATCCAGGCGTGTGAAAGAGAAAAGAGAGAACAGCTCTTGTGGTCCAGGCTGCTGAAGGAGCTCTTTGTGATGCTTCTCTAATGTGCTGGAAGACCTGCGTTCAAACTCCTGCATTGTATAAAACCCAGGGTGGCAGCATAAACCTATAATCCTAACATTTACGGAAGTAGAGGCAGGAAGATCAGATGTTCAAGGTTATCCTCAGTTAGACAGCAAGTGTGAAGTCAGCCTGGGCTACTTGAGAAGTCATAGCAAAAGTGGGAGTAGGAAGGTATGGTTGGTGTGCATCTTTAATCCCAGCTCTGGGAAGTAGAGGCAGGTAGACCCCTGTGAGTTCAAGGTCAGCCTGGTACATATAAGGAGTTCCAGGTCAGCCAGGGTGACATACTGAGACCCTGGTTTATATAGAGAGTTCCAGGATAGCCAAGGCTATACAATGAGACTCTGTTTCAAAATAAAAATAAAAATAAATAAATAAATAAATAAATAAATAAATGCCTGCAACCCCAGGTCTGGGGTAGAAGAGGGACATTATCCCAGAACCTCCTTTGTAGACCAGGCTGGCCTTGAATTTACAGAAATCCCCTCTCCTCTGCCTCTGCTGGGTTAGAGGCGTGCATTACTGTGCCATTTGCTCTCCCCAGTGATTTTCTATGAGAGCTCTTTGGGCCTGTAGGATGCTCTATGCATGGAACTTAAGCCTGGGGATGCTGGGCACCCAAGGCTGGAGTCCCCCAGTCACACGGGGGTCTATGGACACACAGGAGTCTACGGGCACACAGGGGTCTATGGGCAAGCCTACCCAGCCAATGCTCATCGCCCCCTGACTGACCTCCAACATGCTATACCGGTCGAGGAGAACCTTGAACTTCTGACTGCTACCTCCTAAAAGCTGAGATCACGGTTTAGATTACGCAATGCCAAGGCCGGAATGTGCTAGGCAAGCACTCTGCCAACTGAGCCACATCTCCGACCCTGAAAACATCGTCTCACTGCCTTGGGACAGCAACCCTTCGAGGCAAGGAAGATCTTCCTGTGCTGGGCAGTGTATAGATGAAGACGAATCTCAGGGTCCCAGGCAACCCTCAGAGGCAAGGAAGGTCTTCCTGTGCTGGGCAGTGTATAGATGAAGATGAATCTCAGGGTCCCAGGGCCTTTTCCTGGACAGACCATAATAATAAGGAATTTACTTGTTAATTTCCTGAGCAGTTGTTATGCGTGTGTCAGCCACCGTGGCGAAAGCTGACCAACCACTCCCAATCTGAAAGTTCAAACCCCGAAACATCCTCAAATTCAAAATTCTTCAAGTGCTGAAATTATGCCACAAGTGGAAAATTCTATCCCTGGCCTTATGTAATGCTTGGTCCTCACTGTCATCTTGACTGGGTTCAGAGTCACCTGGAAAATATGCCGCTGGATGTTTCTATGAGGACATTTCCTCAGAACCTTCGCCGAGGAAGGAAGACACACCCTGAATGTGGACGACACCATCCCCATGGGCTGGGATCCTTGGCTCCATCAAAAGAAGTGTCCATCTCTCTCTGCTTCTGCACTGCAGACACATTGTGACCGGCCACTTCATGTTCCTGTCACCAGGCCTTCCTCGTCGTGTGGAGCTGTGTCCTTCTGAAGCCAGAAGCCCAAACAAAGCCTTCCTTCCTTAAGCTGCTTTGGTCAGGTTTGTTCTCATTTATAGGGGTGTGTGAGTGTATGGGCCCAAGTGTGGAGGTGAGTGACTTCAGTACTCGCTCCTTCCTTCCCTGGTGCGGGACCATGGGCCAGAACTCAAGTCATCGGACTCGCGGCAAGCGCATTCACCCAAAGAGCCATCTTGCTGGGCCTTGTGTCAGGCTTTCTTGTCTTTTCGTAGCTGCATGCATGAATTGTGTGTTTGGATTTGAGCCTCACACCCGAGATGTTTCAATATGTATGCAAATATTTAAAAATCCTGAAATCTAAACTAGTTCTAGCTTTAAGCATTCCTGACCGGGGGACAGTGGACCTGAAACAGCTTCCATTGGTTTACCAGGGCTGGGACAAAACACCAGAGACCAGAACACTCACTCAACAGAACGCTAACTGCTCCTAGTCCTGGAGGCTGAAGGCCAAGGTCAGGCGTTGGTGGTCTGGCTTTCCTGAGGGTTTCTGTCCTTGACTTGTGGACAGCTACTCTCTCACAGGTTCCTCCACAGCCTCTTTGTGCAAGCCCCTTGCTCAAGTCCCTGTTAAAAGGGCAGCCATCCTCCTGGAGTGGGGCCCCACCTTACCTTGCTCACCTTCCTAAAGGCTTTCCCTCCAGAGAAAGTCATGTGATGAGGTGTCTAGAGCTTGAACACACAAGTTGGGGTTTCAGGACACACTTTAGTCCATGCTCACGTCTCTGCTCCACACCACACAAAGCGGCCATTATAGAAGGTGGATTTTTTTTTAAAATTTATTTAACTTTATTTTATGTGGATTGGTGTGAAGGTATCAGATCCCCAGAAACTGGAGTTACAGACAGTTGTTAGCTGTCATGTGGGTGCTGGGAATTGAACCCAGGTCCTCTGGAAGAGCAGCCCCTAGAAGATGTTTTGTAGATCAGGTGCTAAGTTAAGGAGGCTGGAGAGATGGCTTCATGGTAAAGAACACTTGTTGCTCTCCAAAGGACCCGAATTCCATTCTCAGGCACTCACACTGGGCAGTTCACAACTGCCTGTGAGTCCAACTAGCCATAGAGGGAACCTATGCACACACATCACACACACTACATATACCTTCATAAATAAAAAATTTTAAAAAAATGTTTTAAAAAAGATACTGAGCTGAGGCAGGCATGACGATGTACATTTTTAATCCCAGCCCTCAGGAGATGGAGGCATGAAGATCTCTGTGAGTTTGAGGCCAGCCAGAACTACACAACTAGAACCTATCTCAAAAGAAAAAAAAAATACCGAGTTTAGAGGTGACTTGCTCAAAGTCATATCAGAAAAAAAAAAGAAAACCTAGGGGTGTAATCCAGTGGTAGAGTGCTTGCCTAGCACGTATGAGGCCCTGAGTTCAATTCCCAGCAATGAAAAGAGGAGAGAGAGGGAAACAGAAGAACAAAGAGGAAGAAAAGAAGGACGGGGAAGGAAGTAGAGCAGCTGGTTCCAAACATCCCACGCAGCTGCAGGAAGAGTGTGTAAGCACCAACAGGAAGACCCCCAAATCTGATGGTGGGTGATGGAGTGTGCATGTGGCAATAGCCCTGGGGAAACTCTGCCAGCGGCCGGTGACCCCCAAACAACCCACCAGTGTCCCCAGCTAGCTCATACCATAACTCTCTGAACCAGCTCTTCTCGGATGTCCCTCAGCAGGCCAAGATGAGGAAATTTGAATGACATACTTAACGGGGTCTGTCCCCACACCCCTCCCCCATGACATCATTTCTGGTTCTTCCTGTCTCCTTCTTCCTCTCTACCTTCCAACTCTCAAACTGCTGGGCTGGCCAGCAGGGAAGTCCTGGGCCTCTCCCAGCCCTAATGGACTCAGCGAAGAAGCAGGTGGTGGCCTGACGGCTTGGGGTTTGAGCACCAGCCACGGATCTGTCAAAACCACATCAGAGAGACTGAAAACGGCCCCCTGCAGTCAGAATGAAAAGTGAGACCAAGAGAAACTGAGTTCGAGGCCTCAGCTACGGAGAAGCCCAACGATGGCTTCTGTGAAAGACACTCAGCCCCAAGGCTGTTAAATGACTCAGCTCTGGGGCCGTGGTGATGAATGTGGTGCCTCCTGCAGCACGTGTGTGTGCGCCCCTGCTTGTGTACGTGTGCTGGGGCATGTGTGGATACGGGAATAGGAGGGAGGGTGCATGTAATTGAAAAAAAAAAAAAAAAACCATGGCATTCTTGGGAATTAGAGAAACACGGCTTGGGAACACAGACTTAGGTGACCCTAATTCCACGCTCCAAAGTGAAAGCAGTTTCATGAAGCTTTTATAGCTTTACAGAACAAAGAAAGTCCTAAATCAAGGCAAGTCTAAAATACACTGGTCAGTATGTCAGAGAGGGGGCTCAGTGAGAGGGGGGAAGCTTTCCCATAGGCCCAAGAGACTAGTTGAGCTTTTGGGTTGGGGGAAGCTAGTTGTCTGCTAAATTAACGGATTCTAAAAGACGTTTATCTTCCAGGCACAGATGCTGCGTGGGCAAGGAATGACTGTACCCGAGGGCTAGAACTAGTCCAAGATAAACTAGCCTTTGGACTTGCATTAGTCCCCAGAATTGCAGTTCTAATCAATGGGTCTCTGCAGACACGGCTTCTTCCCAGTTTTTACCCACATAAGTGTTTTGTGGGAAGCCGAGATTACAGGTATATATATGCCACCATTTGTAGTGCCTGTCACTCAAAGGGACATCCAGGGTTAGAGGTGAGCCCTCCCTAATAGGACTAGTTTGTCTTCTGTTTGTTTTGTTTTGTTTTTTGAGACAGGGTTTCTCTGTGTCGCTTTGGTGCCTTTCTTGGAACTAGCTCTTGTAGACCAGATTGTTCTCGAACTCACAGAGATCACCTGCCTCTGCTTCCCGAGTGCTGGGATTAAAGGCTTGCACCACCACCACCTGACCAGGATTATTTTAAGACACCTGCAATAGACCCAGGAAGATTTGTCTTCCACACAGGGTCACATTCTGAGGTCCCAGGTGGACATACATTTTGGGGGCCACTACTGAGCCTCCTTCAGAGACTCAGAATGTGGTGAACTCTCCCTGTGTCAATGACCATGCAACCTTTGAGAAGTAGAGGCTGGGAACAGTCCGCACCCGGAGACCCCACCCTTAGGAGTCCTAGCCCAGCAGGGCAGGAAGACCTAGTGAGCCCACCCAGCCTGGGTCAGGAGACCGTGGAAAAAAGACCAATGTGGTGACCCAAAGGCTATCAGGAGTCCATATGGTCAGGCAGGGACCTTAAGCTCCTGTGTCTCACCAGCCACATCCTCCATCCTCCAAACATCCCATGCAGGTAGCACTGGAACCCCACTGGGCAGACAAGGAAGCAAGCTTACTAAGTAAGTCTTGACTTACCCAATGGTAAGGGTGGACACTGAGCCCCAGACAGAACCCCACCACCCATAGCTACCACTGAGCCCATGAGAACAGAAGGCTTGGGACCTGCTGCCTCTCTCTCTGTGGTGGACTGAAACCTCCCAGGAGGTGGAGGAGTTGGCAAGTGTCGCCAATAATACTGATGGCACAGACACATGGATAAACACAGGAAAAGAAACGACTCATCGAAAGAGAAACATGAGCTGGGAACTACCCCAGGGCTAGCCTGCAGTCCTCCTCCAGAGGTTGAACCGGGATCCCTGAGTCTTTTTTATGGAACATTTGCACAGTATGCATAGGCATATGTGCAAGCTCTATTGACACTTAGCCAGCAGCAGGAAGGCTCCCAAACCTGCAGGCCAATAGCCTCTTAGATGTCAATCTTCAGACTTTTCCTCGGCTAGCCTAGTCCCTGTTCACCTACCTCAACCATGAGGACCCCACAGACACACCAGATCTTAGACCTGGAAAACCCTTCAGGTCTTCGCTTATCTTCCTCCCCAGGCTGAGACTCTGATAGCTCCCCAACGCGGCCCAGCAGACACATGGATTCTCAACATGGGAGCAGGTGCCTGTTCCAAGCCGTTTCTGCGTGCAGTCTCAGGGACTACTGGGTCTGGGAAAACGAGCCTGTCGCTGACAGTACCAGAGCAGAAGGGGCCTGAAACACTCTGTGGTGGGGAAGGACCTAGATCTGTGCCACGACGGGATGCTTATATCTGACTGCCGATCAGAAGGTCTCAGGTTCAGTTCTCGGCTGGCTCACCAACATTTTTACAGGAGTTAACGGGATCAAAGCCTGGACCGGGCAGCCCTAATAAGTCAGATTTGGCCACCTTTACTCAGTAGTCAATTTTAAAACATAGTGAAAAGCAGAAAAAGGGAAATTTATTCAATGTGGTCACACTGGGAAGAACAAAGAAATTTAGTGACACCACACCTCCCCCCTTGACCCCAAGTTCATCTTCTAGGTCCTGACATGAGGTTTAGATCAAAGTAGGAGGCAAGAGCTGTGCAGGGCTAAGCAGTCCTAGTCACGATGTAGTCCCACCAGCACTGGCCCGTCTCCTTTCTTCCTTCCTCCTCTCTCTTCTTCCTCCTTCTTCCTCTTTTTTGTTTGTTTGTTTGTTCTGTTTTGAAGAAGGGGGTTTCTCTACGTAGTCCTGGCTGTCCTGGAACTAGCTCTGTAGACCAGGCTGGCCTCGAACTCAGTGGTCTGCCTGCCTCTGCCTCCCAGAGCTGGAATGAAAGGTGTGCGCCACCACGCCCTGCTAAACTGGCCCATCCTTTCGAATCCAGTCTTTCCTGCAGGGTGGTCTGACAAGTCAGAACTGTGTGATTAGGCTTTCTGCTCTCAGGAACAGCAGCCTTTTCCTTCTCCCTGCATGAGATTCCTGGGCAATTCCAGTTTCTTGGGCTTTTTGCTTCAGTGGTTTGAAAGTCAAAGAATAGCCTTGTTCCTGCCAGGCTGGCTCCATCTCAACCTAAACCACCACAGAAACCCTGCCGCTGTGGACCCAACCTCAAGCCACTCTCATTGGCCACATCGGTCTGGATTTCACCTTTTGGTTTTCTGTGCACCTCAGCTGTCCTAGACAGTCACCCTCAGGCCTCAGGTGCTAGTCACAGGGAAAGCCCTGGCCACCCACAGCCCTTCTTCCTCTCTATGGAGAGAACTCTGAGTCTAAAAGTGGTAAGGAATGAAAAAAAATATCGATGGGTTGTGATGGCGCACGCCTTAATCCCAGCACTCAGGAAGCAGAGGCAGGAGGATCTCTGTGAGTTCGAGGCCAGCCTGGTCTACAAAGCAAGTTCCAGGACAGCTAGGTCTGTTACAGAGAAACCCTGTCTCAAAAACAAAACAAAACTGTTAAAGAAGAGAGAAAGCAAAGGCCACGGCTGCTCCAGGTGTGGTGGAGGAGGACGTTTCCTGTAGATAAAAGCAAGAGCACAGCCAGAGGTAGGGACATCTGGGAGACTCCAGAGTGGGCATGACCAGGCTGAGCTGGGCCATGTGAAGAGATGGGGGTGGGGGGAAGCAGGTGCAGCAGCCAGGAGGCCTAAGGTACAAAAGGAACGGTCACCAAAATGTCAGGGTACAGGCAGGTGTGCCAGCCATACCCTGTAACAGGTAGGGACTGAGGGATGCTGGGAGAACCTGGCAGCCAGATCGGCTTTGATGAGTTAAATAGACACCTCGGCCACTTGTCCTGGGTTTGAGACTAACAGGTAAGAAGGTGCATCCCTATGTGTTCCCAGTCAGGCAAAGGCAAAAGCCTAAGGAAGGCTGATGGAGAGTGGATTCGGATGATACTGAGGCTCGACAGGCTAGAGCGGGGAGCAGCAAGAGCTGAGGAGAGTCTTAATGTCTTCCTAGGTGCAAACACCCGCTACCTACCACAGTCTAACTTCCAACCTTCCACGTGACCACAGTGTTTCCACAGGAATCCCGCAGACGCCGTCCACACCTCGACCGTGTCTGGACTCTTCCATGCGCTGGTGCTACACGGCCAGGTCCTCTTTCTTGACGCTGGAGGGAGACTCCAGCTCAGATCCCAGCCACGAAACCATGAGGGTGAACCATCTAGACACTACATGGGGTAATATCTGCAGCACCCTGGGTGGCTGTATTGTCCCGTTCGCCTCTTATTGGCATTGTCACACTTTTATAAGCGATGAAAACCAGCTCAAGAGGTCAAACAATATACCTAAGGTCACAATATTGGGAGGCAGTGCTTCTGAAGCCATACTCCAGTCTCCCCATTTGGGCTGAAATGCTCACAGCAAGCCAAGAACAAGCCCGAGGAGGACCTTGGGCTGGACCAAAATGTGAATTCCACAATCAGAACAGCATAGAATACTTGTTTTAGAAGTAAATAATCTTGTATTTCACACTACATACACACTCAGAAGGGACAGGGGGTGAAAACTGAAGAAATCTGGTGAAATCTGCTGTAATCCCAGCACTGGAGAGGTAGAGGAAGGAGGATTGGGACTTCAAGGCCAATGCTGGGGATTGAGAGATGGCTCAGAGGTTAAGAGCATTGGATGCTCTTTTCAGAGGACTCTGGTTCAATTCCCAGCACCCACATGGCAGTTCACAGCTGCCTGTAACTTCAGTTCCAAGGAATCGGATACTCTCACACAGACATACACACTGGCAAAATACTAATGCACATAAAAAATAAAGAAGAATCAAGGCCAGTGCTGGGTTCATTAAAAAAAGAAAAAAAAATGGTTAAACAAAACATGGATTGGCCACACAGGGAATAGAAGTCAATCTTCAAAAATGAAAGAAATTCTGAAGGAAAAAGAAAAGCATGCTATATGCTTACTATTACTCAGCCTACCACCCATGGCAGTACACTTAATAAATGACTAAGGCAATTCTGACACATTACAACATGGAAGAAACTTAAAGACATTATACACAGTGACATAAGCCAGCCAACAAAGGACAGTTGGTTGATTAGAGTTATCTGAAGTCTCTAGGCTAGTCAAATTCAAAGATACAGAAAGAATGGCGCCACCAGCAGCAAGAGGAGACAGACATTAGGAGACATCTGGAGGGGAGCTTCTCCAGAGGAGGTGAGGGAAGTTGAACAAGGATTCTCATGCGGACAAGATGGCCAGACCAAGCCTGGTGACCTGAGCTTCATCCCCAGGGCTGAGGATCAAGAGAGCTGACTCCCCAGAGTCGTCTCTGGGCCTCCACCCAGGCACTTTAGCGTGTGCACCCCTCACAATAACCGACAGATGCCTCCAGGGACAGCTTGTCCTTTCAGAGTCTAAACGGACCATCCCCCGAGGGGTTTTACCTGTCCTAAATAATCTGCCCACAATGTAAGTCATCATTTATTTTCTACTGTGGAAGTTAATAATGAGAAGACATATTATGCGAAAAAAACATGTTAATATCCATTTATCTTTATTTCACATGTTTGAGGGTTTTGCCTCCACGTATGTGTGCTCACTGGGCGAGTAGGCCAGAAGAGGGCGCTGGATTCCCCAGCACCAGAATTAGGAGTGGTTGTGAGTCACAGGTCAGTGCCCGGGCTGAACTTGGGCCGTCTGCGAGAGCTGCAAGAGCTCTTAACCACTGAGCTCTCCCCAGGCCCAAGCAAGGGAAAACTGTGTCTTAACTAACAGGTATGGCATTGTATACAAATAAATAAAGAGAAAATTAAAAAATAAATGAAATAAACCTTTCTGTTAAACCAGGGAGTTGGGGCATTTAAATTATTACTGCAGCATGACCTGACTCACCCTGACTAACACCTGCATTCTTAGACCCAGGAGCTAAGGCCTGAAGGTTGCTTAACTTTGAATGTAGTGATATTTCATTTGTATTTTAATAAATAAAGCTTACCTGAAGATCTGAGAGTAAAACAGCCACACTAATCAGTCACATAGACCAGACAGTGGTGACACTCACCTTTAATCCCCGTAGCCACACTAGTTAGCCATAGAAACCAGGCAACCCAAAGCACACAAGGGATGGGAGAGACAGGATCCTACTCCCTAACACCTCCCAGCTCTGTTCTGATGTGCTGCTTGATAAGCTATCAGTTTCTCAACTTATCCTTCTTAGGGTTGTGAGCCACCCTGTTTCTAGAACTGGGCCCAGAAAAGGGCATGGAGATGCCAGGGACCTCAAGGACAGAGCTCACTTATTCGATATGAGACACACTTTTAGTGAGTCTCTGTGTGTGTATGTGTGTGTGTGTTTGTGTCTTTCTGTGTGTGTGAATGCAGGTGCACACATGCCATGGTGTGCATAAGTCAGAAGACCACACTGGGTGTTGATCTACACTTTCCATCGTGAGGTGGGGAGTTTCTTTGTTGTTTTTCCAATGTGTATGCCAGGCTAGCTGGCCCATGAGCCTCAGGAATTCCTCTATCTTCACCTCTCATCCCCCCCCCTAGGATTACAGACACTCAGTACATGTCTGGATTTTACATGGGTCCTAGGGATTTGAACTCAGGTCCTCAAACTTACATAACAAGAATTCTTACCCACTGAGCCATCTCCCCAGGCCTGAGGTACTGTAACACTGACCTTGGTTCTAGCCTGCCTTGGGGAACCACCCCATTTATCTGGTAGACAACCTTTATCTAGATCTGAGAGCTACAGAAAAAGCTAGAAGCCCAAGTAGGGCCCAGTGGATATGCCTGTAATCCTAATACTCAGGAGGTGGAGGCAGGAGGATTGGAGCAGTTCAAGGTCATCCTTGGACTGTGAGTTCCAGGCCAGCCTAGGCCACGTGAGACTCTATGGTAAAAAGTATACAAAAAAGAAGCCACACTCCAAGTAATGGGTGCTCACTGGGTGCTCGCCTCCAGGTAGCCAGTGTCTCCTTTAGGCAAAGTGAAGCCAGTTGTGACCAGGACACCTGGACATCAAGGGGACCAGCAGGAAAGACAAGCTATGTGGGGACGGGAAGTATAGGGCCCTGAGTTTTATTTGCATACTGACAGAGTCTCCGCCCCCTCCAGGAGGAGGGAGGATGGGCCAGCGCCAGGCCTGGGTCCTCCCATCTCAACAGCACAACCACTTCCATCTTGTCAGGGTTCAGCCTCATTATAGGGGCATCCATCCCTCCCTCAGGTGCTGCCTCCTCAGGGGAGGTTGACGGCACCGGCAGAATACTGTTCTCTTCTGAGTGGTCAGTCTTCAGGGCTTCTAGTGGGTGGGACGGAGCTGGGAAACCTGAGGCTCTGACCAGATTGGTGGTGGGACCTGCACTGGCAAGGCCTGGAAGGTGAACGGGGAGGTGTTAGCAGGGGTCACCCGGGGATAGGTCGCGCCCAGTATTAGCCTCAATTCCTCCTGCACCTTGGAGTGAGGGCCACCTTCCTGAGTAGACTTGGGCAGGTGGGAAGGAGTGCCAAGGCCAGGGGAGCAAAGTTTTCAGGGCCCGAGCCCCCATCGTGATAGGATCTGTCCTACCTGGACCCCTCTCACCCCAGGTCGGGACACACCCTGGACCCTACCAGGCGGGATGGGCTGGTGGCTGACAGATGTCGGCGCTGCGTTCCACAGGAGACAGAGGACCAGAGGTCAAGACTCTTGGGGACACAGCTTTTCTCAGGCTTTGGAGGGAGGATATCCCAGCCCAGCAGACAGTGCTGTGGAGAGAAAAGGTTAGCGGCATCTGCTATCCACAACCACAAGAAAGACCCCTGAGGAGCCACGAGCCTCTCCCTGGGGATCCAGGTATATCTACCCATTGGTTACCAGTCCCTACTGACCTGGCCACTGGCTACCCAACCCTCCCCAAGATGGATGAGAGGATGTGGGTATTAATGGGGTCCTTTCCACACCGGACTTGGCCCTGAACATCTAAGTTGCGTGACTTCACTAAACCATCCTCAAGACCCCAACATCAAAGATGTTCTCACTCTACCAGTTTGTAGGGAAGCCGAAGGGTCTTTCCCCTCTGCTTTTCTCCCAATTACAGCTACCCTGTCCTTCGCCCAGTGTGGAAATGGGATGCATGATAGAAACACAAAGGTCTGGGATCAAACCCATCTCTCCAGCTAGCTCCATTCTGTGACCTGCGTGGGGGTGGGGTAAGACAGTGTCTGCGTGGCTCTGGGAAACAGCCCTCCTAAGAGCCATGCATGTAGACACCCATCTTAGACACCATGTGGGGGACAGGTGACACACCAGCCCAGGTGAAGCCAGAGGCCTGCTAGCATGCTAGAGCCTAGGAGCAAGCTCTCTTCAGGGCTAGTTTAGGATCCCTCCCACACAGGCCTGCCTCTAGCATCTTCAGGCAAGCGGCTTACCCGAGGCAGAGCCAGGGTGTCAGAGGCATCAAAGCTTTTCCGTCTATGAATTCGATAGCGGTGTGGGGGATCCAGGATGGACAAGGGGATGCTCACCCTGTGCAAGAGGCACAGCATCAATATTACCAGGGGCCACGTTTGGTACCCAACTCTAGTTGCAACTGTCCAGTGGGACCTCCAGGGAATTCCAATGCTCTCAACACTCACCTGACCTGCGCGGGCTCCGCCAGAGTCTCAGGTCCCTGCTGGTCCCGGGGTATCCCACATAGGCGGCAAGGGGTACCTGGGTCCACTGGCACAGGAAACAGACGCCGGTTGACACGGTAACAGTACACACCTGTGAGACCCATGATAAACCACAGTTGCCCCTAAGCCGGGGAATTTGCTGCCAGGGCCTCTGGCTGCCCCTCGACACACAAACCATACCATCCATTGAGGAGTCGCTCTGGGCCACTTTTCCCCCAGCCCCTTTCCTCCCAAAGTCTTGGGTCCACACTCAGGGGCCCCGAGAGCTGTACTCTGCTATCTCTGAAAGCAGCCTGAGAGAGGTGGTTACAAAGAGCAGGACCTAAGCCAGCCAGGCCCCAGGCCTGGTAGAAGTGTTCACTCACACTGGTGGCTCTCTTCCACACCACTGCTCTCCTGCAGGCCTGGGAACACAGCTCTGGGGGGAGGGGGGGGAGAGAAGATGAGCAGGATGAGTGACAGAGTCCCCTAACCACCCTCCACCCTCCTCGCGCACACCCCCCCCTTACTCAGGGGAGTCACAGACACAATCCTCTCTGTTGGCTTCTCGGAACCTCTGAAGCACGGAGAAGAAGGCCTCGGGTTCGCTGGTGACGGGGGAACTAGTGTCCAGGGACCCTGGGGTGGACAAAGCACCGGTGAGGGAGGCAGGGCTAATGGGCTGGGGCCCCACCTCACCCCAGGACTCTCCACTCGCTGTGAGGGCCAGCTCTGAGCACCCGTCTGCCCTGACATAGTCAGCCACCCACAGACAACTCTCTCACAGAGCTCTTAACAGAGGCCACACACCCATTTATTCCAGAGACAGGAACTGTGGAGCCCTGGCTGGCCTGGAACTTCATATATAGACCAGGCTGGTCTTGAACTCACAGAGACTGGACTGCCTCTGCCTCTTAAGTGTTGGGATTAAAAATATACTGTATACTGTTACTTCAGAGACAATATCTCGTAGCCCAGGCTGGCCTCCAACTCAACATTTTTGCCTCCACCACCCAGTACAGAGATTATAGGCATATACCTGGCTTACATTCTTTTTTCTTATTTTAAGATTTATTTATTATGTATACAGTGTTCTGCCTGCATGTGTGTCTGCACAACAGAGGAAGACACCAGATCTCGTTATAGAAGGTTGTGAACCACCATGTGATTGTTGGGAATTGGACTCAGGACCTCTGGAAGAACAGCCAGTGTTTTTAACCTCTGAACCATCTCTCCAGCCCCTGCTTACATTCTTACTAGCTGGGAAGAGCAGGAAGCCAGTCAAGGTTCCCACTCTGAGGAGGTGATATTCTAAAGGGAAGAAAGACTAATTAGTCAGGCCAGGGTCAGGGGGCTGAGCGCCCCAGGGCAGGAGGCTGCAAGTGAGGTCTGAGAAGGTGACCAGAGCAAAGACCAAGGAAGTCACATGGGCCAATAGCCCAGTCGGTGAAGAACTCAGGTGCTTGGAGTGTGAGGAACTCAGGAGGGACAGGACAATGGAGGGTGAGGGTGGAGGGGTGAAGCCAGGAACTGAGACGATTTGGGGACAAGGAGTGTCAAAATCAAGTCAGCCATGTTTTTACAGGACACATCCTTGAGGTGAGGGAAAGCAGGGGCAGTTAAAAGGAGGCCATGGATTTGAGAAATGTCCTGAGGAAGAGAATGTATTAATGCTCAGGACGTGAAACACGTAACTAACGGGAGGCAGGTCGAGGCTGGGCCCGAGGTCACAGTCTGACTTCTTAAGTTCACCGAGCTGCCACTTACAGAGATGGGAGGGAGAGCCGCTGTGCAAAGGAGGAGATGGAAACCAGGACCTCGGTTGCAGAAGTCAGATTACTTTTTAAACTACATTTTATCTTTATTTATTTGTGTGTCTAAAAAAATTCTTTTAGTGGGGTGTGGTGGCATACACCTTTAATCTTTGGGATCTCTGTGAGTTCAAGGACAACCTGTTCAATATAGGTAGTTAGTTCCAGGACTACCAGGGCTACATAGAGACCCTATATCCAAATACAAATGTATATGTGTGTATATGTGTGGGTGTATGTATGTATATGTGTGTGTGTGCACTTAAGGTAGGGCTGGAGAGGTGATTCAATGGTGAAGAGCACTGGTTGTACCAGGCAGTGGTGGCACATTTCTTTAATTAATCCCAGCACTCGGGAGGCAGAGGCAGGTGGACCTCAGAGGTCCAGGCCAGCCTGGTCTACAGAGTTTTAGGATGGCCAAGACTACACAGAGAAATGCTGTCTCGGAAAACAAACAAAACACAGCAAACAAATGAGCACTGGCTGCTCTTGCAGGGATTCAATGCCCACCTCCCACAGTGGCTCACAACCATCTATAACTCCAGTTCCTGGCTCTTATGTCCGCTTCTGGCCTCTACAGGTACCAGGCATGCACATGATACACATACATACATACAGGCAAACATCATCACACACACACACACACAAATTAATAGTTAAAACTAAAAACAAAAAGCTAAAATGGCAAAATTTCTGTGGCATGCGTTTTAGCGCTCAGTTGACAGCAATGAGGTGGAAGAGGCTGGAGGGAGGACAGGAGCCCGGAGGTGCCAGGAGAGGAGCAATAGTGTGGAGATGATCCCACAAGGGTTGGGCAGGAGCCTGGCCTCTATAAATGCTCAAATATCGAGCAGCCCTGATTCACTCATTCATTCAGCTTCATGGGTATCCGGGCTATAATAAGCCCAACCCTGCCCCTCACCTGCAATCCAATCATAGCCCAGGTATGGCCGGAAGTGCCACTTGCTCTCAGGCACTGTAGACTCTTGGGAGAAGGTCACTTTGGGCTGAAGAAGTAGACAAGGCAGGCACGGGCTGGATCGGCAGGCCTGGCCCAGAGGAGGCCCCGTTTGGGGAACAATGCACTGGGTATTAACTTAGACTCCAGGTTGGCGCCAACCTCAGCTGGGGAGCTCAGAAATGGGAAGGTAAGTTTTGTCCCACTTTGGGTGTGGCTTTGAACAAGCCTGGGCTCCAAGCCTCAGTCCTCCCACCTGACCAATAGGGTTGTCTCCTTCTTCCAAAAGGGCAAAGATGTACTAGCAATAACTGGACACACCTTACTGGATCTCCTAGAGGCCTCACCGCTTACTGGGGAAGCTTGTCCAGGAACAATCTGTCAGAGCTCCCCAGGATTTCCAGGTGCTCCTGAGTTACCTTAGATGGCTTGCTTGGTCGTGACAGCATGGACTTTGGAACCTGTGTCTCGTGAGGTTTTGGTGGCCCCTTCAGACCTTCAGTGGCTAGCAAGGGTTCTGAGGGGGGCTGCCGTTCATCTTGGGGCTCCCAGTGTTGGCACGTGGCAGATGGTAAAGAGTCCACCCTGTAGCTGTCGTTGCCACACCAGGACATATCTGATGTGTCTCCTCGATGACTGTCCAGTGGGTCCCACTCCTGTCTTTTGTCCTGTGAGCTTGGGGCCACCGAGGAGCTGGAGGAACTCTCTTGGGACATGGGCATCTCTAAGTTGCCGCTGCTGCTATAGTCCAGGTTTGACTGCAAGAAACAGGCCAGGTTACCCAAGCAGCAGTCTGGCCAGTGCCCAGCCACTCAGGTTCACTCTGGACTCATAGGGCTTCATTCTGCTGTGGCCTCTGGGTGTCCCAGCCCAGTCCCTTCCTCCCAAGGCCTCAGTTTTGCAACGTCGGTGAAATGGGTGCATTGGGTAAGGTTGACCCTGGAAGCTTGGACATAGTCACGGGGGGTAGGCAGTCTTTTCCTCACCGCCCGGGCATTACCAAGGGGGTCACCCACCTCTGACGCTGCCCTGGCCACTGACCGACACATGGCATCGTGCCCAGCCCACAGCTGCTTCAACAGCTCCAGGCTGAGCAGCCGAAGCTGAATGGCGTCTTTAGTCTCTGCCATCTGGGGCATGGGTCTCAGCTTTTCACAGCTTGTCACTGGCTCTGGGCTGGAGGATACTCACAGGAGATGCTCAGGCTCAGTTCTACCTGAAGTCAAAGGATCAATGACAAAAGATGAGGGAGAGAACCTGCCACAGAGGCCTGAATTCAAATCATCACCGGGACTCTCCTGTACTCTGCAGCCTCACCCTGGTTACTTAACCTCTCTGTGCCTCTTGTCCTAACCTGATAAACATGGCAGCATAGAGTTACCCTACCATGCCGTCACTAGGGCAACACAGGAGTGCATGTCAGTAAATGTCCATCAGTACTAAGCCAGCCAGGATGTCTGGCAGGTCTCCAACATTCTTAATTCCCATCTGCTTTGTGTGCCAACTGTGCTATTTCTTCCCCCCAAAGACCACATCTCAGAGTACTGTGGAGGGCTGTTTTTGAACAATTATGGACTACAGGAAAATGCCTGCCTGCCAAGAGACTAAAACTCCCATTGCGCCTTCCTTAGTTATCTGACTCCTGGGCCCGTGAGATGGCTCAGTGGGGAAGGGTTGCTTAAGGCCAGGCTTGACAACCTGGGTTCAGTTTTCAGGGTCTACACGGTGGAAGGAGAGAGCTGACTCCATACATGTGTCATGGCATGCGCCTGCCCATACAGACAAAAAAATGTCTTGAAAATTAATCTCATTCCTAGCCGGGCAGTGGTGGTGCACGCCTTTAATCCCAGCACTCGGGAGGCAGAGGCAGGCGGATCTCTGTGAGTTCGAGACCAGCCTGGTCTACAAGAGCTAGTTCCAGGACAGGCTCCAAAGCTACAGAGAAACCCTGTCTCGAAAAACAAACAAACAAAAAATTAATCTCATTCCTTTGCCATACAGAAAGAGACTGGTACAGAGTGCTAATTCAAAGCTTAAGAATTTACGTTATCTGGGGCTGGCATTGAGCCCAGGACCTGCAGCATTAAGCTTCTTCTCTGACACAAAGCTGCCCCCAGCCATTTTTTTTTTTTTTTTTTTTTTTTGCTCATGTACCCCAAGGTCACACAGCTAGTGTCAAAGCAGGGTTTGAACTAACCTGTAGGTTCCTAGTTGTTGTGTAGCAGCTACCCCCCCACCCAATCCCCACCACCACCACCCCCACATCCAAGCATCTCCCTCTTGGTGGGAGGTGAGAGTCTCCTCAGAAAGTTGCAAGATTTTAAGGTCACTTTAAACAATGGCTAGGGACAGAAATCTGGACTGGAGCCACCTGCAAGCTGTACAGGGGTGAATCAGAATCCACACTAGGTGTGTGTGTAGCCGGTGCAGCTGCCTGCCTTTGGGTCACATAAGTTCCCGAAGTGACACCAACACACTCATTGGTTCGCCCATGAGCGAACCAGCTACACCTGGATGGAATCATTTCTTTGCTCTCTTGACTGTGCTCTGGAGCAAACAGACCTTTGTTGACATATGACTCCCGACTAAGGGTCTGCGCTTAGGGAAGCCTGGCCCTGACAGGGCTGGTAGGTTCCTGGGAAACCTTCCCCTTTCTCCAACCAGCTTTGGTCCTTCAGAGGTCCAGCTCAGGAACACCTCCTTTGCTTCTGGAAGGGATGCCTGCAGTGTAGGGAAGGGCTTCCCACTTTTAGAACCACAGTCCAGACTCCTCCACCAGCACCAGAGCTCTTACTCCGGGATGGGTCAGAACCCCTGCTCTGTCACAGCCCTGCCGCCCCATACGCTCCTGGGGACTTGGGTTTCCATGCAGTCTGCAGTGGGGAGCAGAGCAGACCCCAGCCTCTCACTCACGCGCACCCACGCAGGGTGCATATCGGACCTGGAAAAGGCGCTTGCCCCTTCTCTACCTGGTCTGGCCGGGTGTAGGCACATCTCTCTGGTCCCAAGATCAGGGGCCGCTTTGGATAAAAGGACTCGGACGCCCTCGACAGGGAAGCCGAGGTCCCCAGCAGCCCGGGGTTCCGCCTCCTCTGGGTGGAGCCTCGGATGGTTGTCCTAATTGGGTAAAGCTGGAGCGGGGCCTCCACCAGCTGTCCTGATTGGCCAATTGGCAGGGCAGGACGTCAGACAAACGTTAGTACGCATCCGGAAGCGGCAGTTTCAATTTGGGGGTGGGGCTAATAGCCCTCATTGCTGATTTGTTGACTGAAAATGTCAAGTCTGCCAACTTAAATTTTATTGAATGGAAATTACCGGAACTACAGGTTCCGATTGGTCTGTATGGCCCGGCTACGTGATTTCCGGATGATTGTGGAGCTGCAAGTGACTGCGGATGGGCGGGACAAGTGGCTAGGGCAACGCATTCCATCTTTCAAGCTTTTTTTTTTTTCTTAAGAGAAAGTCTTTTGAAGCCTAGGCTTGTTTTGGACTAAGGGCTCCTCTCGGTTGGTGGGGGAGGGTGGATTTACAGGCGTGTCCTATTAGGCTTGCTTTCTTCACACTTCAAGTCTCTGTGAGGTGTCTACTTTGTGTCTGAGGCCCTGGAAGGCAAAGATTTAAGAGTGGGGACAGAGGGAGAGAAGTCACTGGCAAAATTACAATATAGATACCATAAATCTGGTCCTGTAAAATATAAACCAAATTTAGCTGGGCATGGTGGTGCACTCCTTTAATCCCGGAACTCAGAAGGCAGAGGCAGGCAGATCTCTGAGTTTGAGGTGAAGCAAGTTCCAGGACAGCCAGATACCCAGAGAAACCCTATCTCAAAAGAAAAGAAAGACTTAAGACAAAATTTAATGAAGCTCAGACTAGCCTCGAACTTGCTATGTCATGAGGATGGCCTTAGATTGACTCCTTCTTCAGCCTCTACCTCCTCGAATACTGGAATTACAGCCTATTCCAACAAACAGAGTGTGGGACTGAACCCAGAGCTCTAAGCACGGAAGTGTGCTACCTTAGTGTTTTTAATGGCACTGTGTCTTAAACGCCCCTGGCTGCTAGCCATTCTCCTTTCTCCCTGCCACAGAGTCAGAAGGCCAGCCACCCCAGGAAAAGGTCTAGACTGGAGGACACTTGAAATAAGCGTCCTGGAGCCAGGCAATGGTGGCGCGCATGCCACCCTTAATCCCAGCACTTGGGAGGCAGAGGCAGGAGGATCTCTGTGAGTTCAAGGCCAGCCTGGTCTACAGAGCGAGTTCCAGGACAGTACAGGCTCGAAAACTACATAGAGAAAGTCTGTCTCGAAAAACCAAAATAAATAAATAAACAAATAAATAAATAGAAAATAAAAGAAAGGAAGCATCCTGGAATTCATTGTAAGGGGCCTGCTTTGCTCTCACTATCTTCATTCAATAAGCACAATTTACTGATATTGCAAGTGCCTGACAATTCTGTGCCAGCTCTTGGCGGGGATAGAGATGATGTGCCCTGCAGGAGCATTACAACCAATATGATGTCACGGCTGGTGCACACCTTCAATCCCAGCACTCAGCAGGCAAGGACTCAAGACCAACCTGGTCTACCTAATGAGCTCCAGGGCTGCATAGTGAGATCCTGTCTCAAAACAAGACAGAATTTGTCATGTTAAAGGCCAACCTGATCTACAGAGTGAGTTCCAGGACAGCCAGGGCTACACAGAGAGACCCTGTCTTGAAAAATAAAAAAATAAAGAAGGCTCTCTCTTTCGACCATGTGGGATCTGGGGTTCAAACGCAGTTCATTAGGCTTGGAGGCAAATGCCTTCACCTGCCAAGCTATCTCTAGCCCCTACAACCCGAATTTTTAAGTGTTCTGACACTTAAAAACAGATAAAACAACAGATATTTCATTTAAAAAAAAAAGATGAACTCATAAAAAGAAAGGTAGGGGAAAGGAGAGAAAAATCAGAAGAGAAAGCTTGAAGTCCAAAGAAAGCTTTGGAGTCCGCTAGGCTGCGTCACTCTCTGGGGATCAGTGAACAGAGGACTGACAGGTGGGGCAGTGGCTGGTCTGAGGGAGAGCCGCCCTCGATGTGGGCGGTTCCTTTTCAGCTGGCGGCCAAGAAAGTCAAGTCAGAGGGAAAAGCTGTTTTGCCACCAGCGCCCGTCTTCTCCGATCTCTCTGACCTTTCAATGTGGACGTCACACCGACAATTCCCTAGGGTGCTTTTAGGACACACACACACACACACCTTCTCTGCGTACAGAATCTAACACTGGGAGCCACGGCTGCTCAGTTGCATGACATAGCAGAAACAGAGTTAGGTAGAAATTAAGCAGCAGCCAGTGCTGATGGTTTGACTCCTGTGGTCCCTACAGCAGTCACCTCTACCTGTGAATGGCAAGACTCCGGTTAAGGAGTTTAAACTCAGGATTCCCTGCATGCCTGGGGACCTAGAACACAGAAATGGTTTTTGCTTTCTCTCTCTTTCTCTCTTCCTTTTAACCAAAATTCTAGACCAGGGATGGGTTACCTTCCTGTGAGGTAACAGGGTTATCTTCCTGTGAGTTTATGAGGTCCCTGAAGTCCCACAAACTATAAAGATTATTGCCCCTGGTCAGTTGCAAGCTGGAACTAGGTTATAAGATCCTATTACTGAAGACATCACATGCTTTACACTAGGACATAAAAGAATCAAGCTGAGACTAAGCTGAAAACCCCTCCCTGCTGCCTACTGTGGGAAGGAAAATTGCCCATGCTTCTACTCAGCCATGGACCCTATGCTCCTGTCATCGGCACTGCAGGCAGCCAGCCGTGTCTGAGTGTGTAACAGTGGCCTGAGAGGTGACTGCGCAACCAGCTGTTTTCCAATTGGACTTAAGGCCTGCTCCACGGGAGAGGGACCCATATTTGGCACTGGAAGCCGGCAGGGAAAAACAAAACAAACCAACCAACCAACCCTGTGGCTGGGAAGGTCATAGATCCTAGCGGGGAAGTACTGCTCTTAAATGGCATGATGTGCCTATCCAATTGCCTTCTTAATGTTCATATTTACATACATAGATTATTGCTGCTGTCAGCCTTGGTGAGGGGAGCTTCCTTTTCGCTACTGAGGAAACCAGTAACTGATCAAAATGCTGAGAATTCAGTGACTGTTGCTGTGTTGTAGTGGCCCAATGTTCAGCCTTAAATGGAAGAACATCAGACATCTTATCACCCCCTCCAACGCTCAGGGAACAATGCAGAAGGGGGAGCTGAAGGAACGTAAGAGCTGGAAGAAGGGTAAAGGGTTACTGAATTTGGTATGACATGGCTGATTGCTTGTGTGGCGCCTTTACGAGAGGTGGAGCCCACTAATATCCCTCATGGAAGGGGAAGGCATGTGAGGCAGCGGAACTGCAGGGGACCGGGAGACCCCAGTGGCATAGTTATTCATGTTCCTGTAAGCCCAGCTAACTCACTGCTTCACCAAGCTGGACTCAAATCTGAGACCAGTGCTTTCTCCTGTCTGAAAACGACTTCCCGGGAAATGTCGTGCAATTGTTATTGGCTTTTTCTGGATGGTGGGGCCTGGGAGATGGCTCGGCAGGTAAATCTCTTTGGCTGTGAAACATGAGGACTCTGGGCCCAATCAGTAGAAGCCATATAAATGCCAGATGTGGCACACCTCTGAAACCCTAGCACCCTTATGGTAAGATTGGGGGACGGGTGGTAGGTGGAGACAGAATGGCCTGTAAGCTCTCTGACCAGCCTGCATGTTTGGAAGCAAACAAGAGACACCCTGTCTCAAGGTGGGAGGGTTAAGAACAGACTCGGAACGCTGTCCTGTGACCTCCATATGCATGGCATGGCACATTGATGTGTGGGCACGCAGTTTCAAGAGAGGCATGCGTGCTGTGGGTGTAGATGGCTGAGTGCTTGTCTAGAGTGCAGGGCCCCTAGCATACGCAAACCAAGCCCGGCAAGGTACACCTTTAATCCTAGCACTCAGAAGGCAGAGGCAGGAGGATCTCTGTGGGTTCATGGGTAGCTCGTCTTCATGAACCCCAGGCTGGTAAGGCTTTATGAGAAAGAAAGCAAAACAAAAGGGGTAGAGAGATGGCTCAGTGTTGACGGCCTTTGCTGCAAATCATGACAGCTGGTTTTGTATCCCAGAATCTACACAGCAACCCTAACACACACACACCAGCTTTAAAAGTAAATTTAAAAAATACACATGTACACATTGTTGTGTTTCAAAATCTGACCCTTTTTGCCACTCCTGTTGTAAGCACCCAGCTGAGGGTACTTTCATGCCCTCCTAGAATGCTACTGTCATTGCCTGGCCGGTCTCTTTGCTTCCATCCTCAGTCATGTCTGACTCCACAGAGTTCATCGAAGGCCCCTGCTGAGATGTAGTCGGCTCTGACTAGCCCTTTCTTGCCTCAGGAAAACAAAGCACCCCATTCTCCCACAGATCCTGCCTGCTTTCTTTCCTCTCTCCCTTATACCCTACCCAGGTCTCCCAGGACTCATTCCCCAGGCTGCACTCAGGTGTTAGCTCAGTTACGTCTCCTCCAGCCACGCCATCCTTGTACCCTTGCACACCTTCCTCACACACTTACCTACTGACCTCTTGTCTTCTCCTAAGTGACCTTGGCTCTTATCCAGACAAGCTCTGTAAAGGCAGGAGTTCTGGGAATCAAACCTAGAGCCTCCTGCATGCTGGGCAAGTCAATGGCAGGGTTCACCCCTACACACCCCCAGGATTTCTCTGTGTAGCCCTAGTTACAAGCTGTCTTGGAACTTGCTCTGTAGACCAAGCTGGACTAGAACTCGCAGAGATCCACCTGACCGAGTACTGGGATTAAAGGCGTGCGCCATCACTGCCCAGCTTTCTTTGTTTTTTAAGACAGAGTCTCTATGCAGCGTGGCTGGCCTGAAACTTTGCTGTCTGAGAGAGGGGTTAGTCTCTCCAGTACCCTGTCACTGGGCAGATGAAGCAGGGATGAGTCTGGCCTTACCTGAGAATAACTGAGTCAGGTCTAGAAAACCGTTCCTTGTGAGCTACCACCCAACGGGTCAGCAGCAGCAGCAGCAGCTTGCTAATGACAGAAGCCCCCCTCCCCTGCCCCTCCAGACTCACACAGGCACACTTGGTCAACGTTTTGCTTCACACATATGTGTACTAGATCGTGGTGTTTCTAGAGGGAGGGGAGAGTAAAGAGCACACTGAAAAGCTGATAGGCTTGGGGAAAATAAGTTTTGGGCTCAAAAGTCGGCTTCACCCTCCCTTCCCTTCCCTCCCCGATCAGTCCAAGACACTAGGACATCAGCAGCTAGTCTTATTTCTCTGAACTTCAGTTTCCACAAAGGGGCTGAACAAGCCGGATTCTTAGCACTCACATTATGTCCTAGAACTGCGGCCGCCCACAGGCTTCCAGGAGCTCTTGAGCTCCCCAGAGTCCTGGACGGCAAATGTGCAAACACTAGAGCAGCCCTCGCAGAGCCCAAACACAGCAGCTCCTGAGATGACTATTCTGGAACACATGCATATCCTGTGATACACACCAGGTAAACTGCCAGCTCAGGAAGAACGGCAGCGCGTGTACACAAGAGGGGAGAGGGGGCTGAATCTGAAGAACCAGGCAAGAACTTGGGCCTCCATCCTGGAGGAGTTCTGGATGCCTGGGGTGTGGTACATGCTCAACTCCAAGTGCAAAGGTCATAAGAGGTAAGGGTAGGAGAGGGGCTGGGGGCATTAATCTGTCACTGTGGTGAGGAGGTCAGGGTCTCGGAGAGTCAGAAAGAAAGTGACGGATTGGTTACATGGACTCGATGACCCCTTGAGTTTGTGGTCTGAGAATCTGGAAAGATGTAGTTACCATCAGCTGAGCTCAAGAGTTTTTGAGACAGACAAGTGGGTGGGTAGGGGTGGGACCTTAGTCAAGAGGACACATGTAGAAGGGCAAGGAGAAGCCACTAATGGCCTTTTCCACTCCCAAGGGCCCTTCTAACAAGAAAGGTCACAGCCAAGTTCTCAGAAGGTGGAGTGGGGTGGCCCGCTGAGTCACTGATGTTTTACATGAAGCCTGAGTGTGTGGTGTTACAAAGAACTGGGTACAGGAATCGCTCTGGATCTGCTGGCCCTCAGAGGCTGGCGTGTCCCTTCCTCTCAGACCAGCCCACAGACTGTGCGGGGCCACTGCCAGGCAGAGAGTTCACACAGGGTCACAACTGGGGCTTTATTTTAGTTTCCAATACATCAGCAGAGATACAGGTAACTCAGGCAGGTGCATCACCTCAAATATACCAGAAGCAAACTCACTGTGTCAGGAGCCTGTCGCGCCCCAGCAAAGATCACACAACAGTTAGCAGCAAGAAATTAAAGTGCTCCGCTAAACGTCTCAGGTGCAGTCTCTCCCTGGTGGTTTAAGTGGAATTTTTACTTACGTAAGTTCAAAATTTCATTCAGTACTCAGGGGCTATACTGAAAAAGAGTTTATTCTGTTTTTCCCCCCAAAAAAGAATACAACATTTGTTGGGATCATGTGACTCTGATTTGTCCTGACCCACTGTGAGGTGACCCCATCTGTCCAGCCTGGTAATACACTCACAACTTCTTCCCATTACATGCTGACCTGGATCAAGACCATCACTATCCCAGTAAACAGGGTAGGCTGAGGGGCAAGTGAGCACAGGGCCATGGGCAGCCAATCAGCAGGACCTTGTCCCCTGGGGAGCTCCTGGCTGTGGGCTTCTGGGAGGGGATGCAGCCCAATGGTTTGTCTCTAAGACACTCTCTACCCCTGGTCTACAAGGCTTCATTAACCCAAAACTGTTTTTTTTTTTTTCAGACAATCCACCTGGGTGACTGAAATCTTCCCCACTTTGACCAGTAACAGTTTCAACCCTCAACAATGGGAAGCTCAGAGTCAACAGGAGGCTAAGCAAGCAGCAGGAGGTTCAGGAGTAGAATGGGAGGAGACTTGAGGGTCAGGGCAGTAGGAAAATGGCAGCCTGGCTTCTCATGCTGTTTTGTGGCCAGCTACAGGCATCGGCACAGGGTACAGTCTAGAGAATGGTGGCCACGGGGAGCTCGCAGCAAGGCAGAGATGAGCTGAAGTTAGGGAGGTGGGCTCACAGGCTTGTGTGCCCCTCAGTGCTAGGTCAGGTCGAGAGAGGGATCTCTCCTGTACCTACCTTCTCTAGCCACCCCAGGCAGCCCCATCTTCCACCATTCCTCCTGCTACATCCTTTAACCACCTGGACCACACAAGCTCTCACTAATAAACCAGGACCATCAGGCCAAGAGCTGAAATCAGAGCAAGGGCCTCAATGGCAAGAAGGGAGGCAAGCCCCATCTCATCCTGTCAGACGTCAGCGCCACCACATCTGATACCCTAATCCACACACCTTCTCCCGAGCTCTCCCTCTGCTCTGCCTGGCAGAGGTCCCCAGCCTCCCGTACGAGCTGCTTGAGTCTAAAGCCCAGGGTGTGCTAAGCCTGGCCACCAAGCACAACTGAGAGACTGCAAGTGGGGAAAAGCGCTAGAGCTGAGGCCAAACACAAGCTACAAGTCTTTCTGGGACAAACGAGGCCCTTCCAGAACTATCCTGAATTCTTCCGGGGAGTCCAGTCACCCCCACATTGTCTTTCTCTAGGTGTGCCTGCTTGGGCTGGAGAAGGTGGGAGTGTCTGCCTGATGCCTGTGAGGGCTCCCCTCAGTATTCTGCAGGGTGCTACCCCGAGGAAGACCTTTTCAAATGCAGCGAACTTCAACCAGGTGAACATGCTGAGCAGACACGGACGTGCATGACTCCTCATGCCAAGCTGTCCCGTCCTTGTCAGTCTCCGTTAGGGTGTGCACCGGGGTCTCCTGCAGGGGTCGGGTAACTGGTGTGGAGGCTCAAACAGTACAGGACAGAGGCCTTCTCTCCGCAGTGGCCAAGGACTGGAGCCCATGGGAGGTGCGGCCCTGCCTCTCTCTGCGCAGGCCGCCCCAGCTGCCCACTATCTGCTCGGCTGCAGGTACTGGTGTGTGAACATGTTGAGTTCACTGTCCAACCAGCCAGCTTTATTCCTGCGAAGACAAGACTGCTTTGTACAGGCGGCAGACTGAACAGGTCACACTAGCCTGTCTGAACTGTCACTTAATCCTTCAATAGCACAGTTTCCCACTTTGTAGATGAGGAAAAGGACAGAGTCTGGCTTTTAAGAAAAGAGGTGAACTGAGACATAATCTCATTAAGCTGCCCAGGCTGGCCTGAACTCAGTCTCAGCTGTGAACTCCTCCTGCCTCGGCCTCCCATGTGCTCTGATTATAAAGTCAATCACCACGACTGGTTTGGGTTTTGCTGCAACCCAGATTCCCCAAACCTCTGGAGGACAGCTTTCTTGATTGACAGTTGAAGGTTTGGGTGCTAGCTCGGCCTATCTTTGTGGCTACCAGCAGCAGCAGACATTGTCCCGAGAGCCAGAGCCGGTGAGCGGTGTGTCCCTGGTGGTGGGCAGGAGGGGCACCTCTGCACAGGCCAGACACTGTTGGGGCTAGTGCTGAAACTTCTGAGTACCTCTCTGTCCTCTTTGGGCCTGACATCAGAGGTGGGGGCAGGATATGCAAGTCCCCATGTGCCAATGTTATCACAGCCTGAGCAGGGTGAGGACTACAGTACTTCTACCTTTAGCTGTGGCTGTTATGAAATTATAGTCTCATCTCACAGATGAAAGCCACAAGACACAGGAAAGCTGAGGAGGGAGTGCAGGGCCAGCACCCAGAACCTGGCTCCTCCAACTGATCCTCCTCCCAGCAAATGTCACAGTTCTACAGAGGCCACCAGTCCTGTTCCTGTGCAGAGACCTGGTGCTAAGCACTCCTGCTCCTGGGCTCAGAGAGGACTAAGTAGGACAGACATGGCGGCAGCTCTCACTGGGAAAGAGGAGTCAAAGTGCAGCCCACCTGCACCCCAACTGTGGAGCTCCAGACAAGGGGCTCAGCTTCCATGGGCACCAATTTTCCCATTAGAAAGTGGAGCTGAGGTGGGCATGGTGGCACACATCTTTAATCCCAGCACTAGGGAGGCAGAGGTAGGTGGATCCCAGTGAATTTGAGACCCGTCTCATTCACTGTCAAGTTCCAGGCCAGCCAGGGCTACAAAAACTGGGTGAGCTAGCCTGTGCCAAGTGCTGAGACCCTGCAGTTCAAAGGAGGGCGACCCATGACCTGCAACATCACAGCACTGCCTTGTTTCCTGGGTCACTACGCCCCATCTGCAAACACCCCGAGGACAGTGACACTGTATGTTAAGCCTCGAGCACCAGTGCCATCTTGTACTCAGAGCCTGGCAAACATCTCATGAGAGCTAAATCCCTGAGGAGCACCTGGGGTCCACACTGGAGACAGCAGAAGCAGACAAGCCCCAACTCCCCCAGCGTGGCCACTAGGCCACTCACCTGAGCAATTTGGCTTTGCTCTGAAGTGATTCCAGAGCCTCGACCTTTTTGTTCATGGCAGCAATTTCCTGCTCCAGATTATCCCGGGTGATGTCAACTTGCTGGCACAGATGAGCAAATGTCCCAGACAGTTCCCTAAGGGGACAGAGATGGGATCAACTGGGAAGATGGTGGTTTAGACAGGATTCTACTGGTGGCCAAATCCACCCAGAACAGAGCAGTAGCTGAGTCCATCCACATCTGCTCTGACCTGAAGTCCTGCTTTTGGGATTCTTCCCAGCTCTGCTGTAACAGCTCCCGATACCCACATCAAAAACAATGGGCATGCCGGGCGGTGGTGGCGCACGCCTTTAATCCCAGCACTCGGGAGGCAGAGGCAGGCGGATCTCTGTGAGTTCGAGACCAGCCTGGTCTACAAGAGCTAGTTCCAGGACAGGCTCCAAAGCCACAGAGAAACCCTGTCTCGAAAAACCAAAAAAAAAAAAAAAAACAAAAACAAACAAACAAAAAAAAAAAAAAAACAATGGGCATCACCACAGGAGACACATCAGTCCAGGGGTGAAGCTAACTGGACACAAGAGGCCAGGGTTCTGACTCTCATGCTCATCAGCTAGGCAGCGAGGAAAGGTCTTATCTCCTTCATCTCCAAGTCTCAGCATCCTCTCGTGCACGCATGTGTGTGTGTGATAGGGATGAAAGCCAGGCTTTCATGCATGCAAGGCAAACTCTCTGCCAACAGTTATATCCCTAGCCCTATCAGTACAACCAATAAAACATCTAGCTCACAGCTACAAAGCCAGTGCAAAAGGAGTCTGCCACGCCACAGTTCGAGGGCAATCAAAGCATGGTGGCTCAAGTCTGCAATCCCAGGACTCAGGAGGTTGAAGCCAAAAGACTGCCCTGAGTTTGGGATTAGGCAGTGCAGGGTAGTAAAACTGCCCTCTCCATGTTCCAGACCTACTGAGGCACTATAATCAGGCTTTGATTTAGGATCCCACAGCTCATGCCCTTTAATAAGGCAACCTTTAATATTTATTTACTTAAGAGAAAGGGTCTTATGTAGTCCAAGATGGCCCCAAACTCTCCCCATATAGCCAAGTGTTGGGGCAGCTGGCCCAATCCCTGCGTTCAGGGGCGTGGCTGTCCCAGGGGAGAGAGGTACCTTTAAAAAGAACCGGGTTGGGGATAGACGCCCTGTTTTTTTCCCGCTTGACCCTCTGCTTCGCTGGAGCCTTGGCTTTGTAAGTGTCCCTCTTTCTCCTTTTATTAAAACTGATTTATTCCAAAGGACTATTTTTGGTTATTTCAAATCTCCCGCATCATTTTGCCTGCCGCTCCATCTACAGCCAAGGATGACCCTCCTGCCTCCAGCTCCTCAGCCTTGGACCCCTCTGTCATCCCTGGACACAAAGCTGGCACTACACAAAGTCCTGGGGCCCATGATGCTGAGACCCAGGGGCTCTTGGGTCAAGCTCAAAGAGAGGTGGGGAGAGCCCACCAATTAGTGTGTCCTTCCTCAGGTCCCTGGGTTACTCACTGCTGGACTTGGTGGCTGCAGTTAGAGCCAGTATAACTGATAATGAGCTGCAGCTTTTCACTGGCGTATTCCACAAACTGGCGCTTGAAGGCCCTCTCCTTAGCCTTGGTGGTCCAGGTTAGCCGCTCATAGACGTAGAGGAGGCCGTACAGTCCAAAGGAGAGGGCGATGAGCCTCCAGCCCACCGCCTTCCACACCTGTAGGGATGCATGGGCAATCTGGAGCAAGGTCTCTGCGGCTCCACTGGGGCTAAGAAAGCAGGCACTGTCTCCAGCTGAAGCCAGGGGACTGGTGTGGCCATGGGTGATAACTTAGGGTTAGAGCCACTGTCCTGATCTAGTGAGGAATTGCTTTAAGTTCTGGGGATGGATTGCAGAGCCTAGCACACACCGGACAAGCTCTCTCCTATTGCACTTCAGCCCCAAACCTGAGAAACAGGCTTTGTAGGAGAAACACAGGTGATCCAGAGCAACAGCTTGTTCTGGGGGCAACAAGAGGCAAATCTGGAGTCACTCCTCACAGCCCACTGAAGAGAGTGGACTTTCATGTCATGCTTCATCCTGGCTACATGAACTTGGGCCAGTTTACTGACAAGCTTCTTCATTGACAAAGGAGGTATGTGATGTAAATTTAACCCACAGATTGTATAGCTAGGCAAACAAAATGCTGTAAGATCTATAAAAGGTCTGTCAAGGGTCAGAGCTGTAGGTCATGACCCTCTTCTAGGCCACTATCTATGGAAAGAGCCACAGAATGCAACTCTTAGTCTGAGGGGAGGGGCCTCAGCTGATCTGCCTTGTACTACGTGTTGGAAAAACAACTCCTGACAGTGTTTGTGACAGTCACCCTTTGCCAACACCACACCCCCAGGGAGATCTCAGATGTGAGGGACAGTGGCTGCAAAGAGTCCTGAGTCAGAACAAGGTGAGCCCCACAGAAACAGAGGGGCTGCCCTCAGGGCTTCAGTCAGACAGAGTCACATATCCAGAAGCAAGAGATGAAGTTCAAGGGCCAGGTAGGCCTCCTGCTTAACCTTTAATTGTTCCCTATTCTCTACTTGTTATAGAAGAAGAGGCCTATGTCAGAAGGGGAGGCTTCAAACTAGCAGTGGGTTTCTGTAAGTTACATCCAGGAAGTGGGAACATCCTGTTAGCTGTGTGATGTCTCAGAAGAACAACTGTATGTGAAAGGCCCTGGCCACACAGCTCCCCCAGGGTAGAAAACACTCACTGAGCCCCCAGGTGTCCCCCCCCTCCGCCCCCAAGCAAGTGTCACTGACCACTCCTCCAACCACGAGAATGCCCATGGAGGTCCTGGATGTCAGAGAGGCCAGGCCGGTAACCATGGAAACCATAAGCTCCTCCTGCGAGAGAGAGCCCTGCGGCAAGGGGGGCATACTGGGGTTGGCAGGTGTGAGAGGGATAGGCCGCTGAACCTGATGAGAGACGACAAAGGATGAGAAGGATGTTGCAAATCTGTCATTCAAGCACAACCTCAATGACTCTCAAGACTAGACAAGGTAGGGTAGGGACTGAGCAGCTCTTCGCTCCCAAGAGGCAGAAGAGGGAAAATGGGCTTTGTATGCACAACAGTGGGATATCTGCTTCCTGAGAGCCCCGCTAGCCCAAGGCGAGCACTGTGGCATGCCACAGGATGTAAGCCCTGGCCACTGGGCTGCTGCCAGCACAGAACCTTTACTAAAAGTCATAATTAAAGCATTTGTGTGAGTGTGTGAGTGCGTGTGTGTGCGCGCATGTGTACACACACGCACGTGCATCTGAGTGTGTGGGTTTGTGTCAGACGTCCTCCTCCAGTGCTTTCTGCCTTTAGATTGTTCTCTCAATGACTGGACACTTTCTGTTTCAGCCAAGCTGAGATGCCAGCTTTGTAGGAAGAGTAAGTGCTTGCATCCACTGAGCCTTCTCCTCAGTCCCTAATGTACTTTTTATTCTAAAATTTAAAGTCGTGAACTGTATTTTTTATTATAAACTTTAACTGCATATGTATGAATGTTTTGTTTGCATGTATGTCTGTGCACTACATGTGTGTCTGGTATGCGTGGAGGTCAAGGGCACTAGATGCCTTGGAACTAGAGGTAGAGGTGGTGTGAACCATCATTAGGTGCAGGGAAGAGAACCTGCGTCCTCTGCAAGAACAGCCAGCACTCTAAACTGCTGAGCCATCTCTCTAGTTCCTAATGTATTTTTATTCTAAAGTATTTCTAATTACTCTATTATAAATTTTAAAGCGGTGGTTTCTAGGTAAGAATTTAAAATTCCCTCCCCTCTGTGGTGTCAAGGATCCAATGCAAAGCCTCCTGTATGCGCACAAGGCACACATTTCCCCACTGAGCTATGTCCCCAGCCTCCAAGTGGTCTGTTTGGAAGAGCACACACTGAGACAAGCACTAGAAACCAGGACAAGACCAAGTTGACAACAGTAGCAATGCTGACCAGTGACTGAGTGGCACATTGTCATGGCTGTCTGCCTTAGGGACCCCTGGTGGCAGGTGATCTCCCATGATGCCCTGAGGAAAGCAGCTTCTTGCCTGATCACTGTAGCCCATCAAGGCCCGGCGGCTGTTCTTGGGGCCCAGGAACCTGTTCACCAGCATTGTCCATCCAAGGGAGAAGTGGAACTCGATGTCCTCCTGAAAGTCAGCGCACAGCTTGTCACAGTTCAGGTCATAGCTGAGGGAGAAGCACTGGCGAGGGACCAGCATGTCTATCTGATTTCGTGCAGACACAGGCAGAAGGGGCTTCAAGCCATCTGTCAGGGGTGCAAGCAGAGAGAGTGTGCATCAGTGCAGGCCTGAGCCACACCAGGGCCCAACCTCAGGCACAGAGTCCATACCAGCTGCTAGGGTTGCTGCAGCTCTGCAGAAACCACACCCAGGTGGTCAGCTGGTGGGACTGGCTGACAGGTCACCTTCCCGAACCTGCCAGCAGTCATGCCAAAGTCTCAGCTTGTATATTGTCCTATATGGCAACCCAAGTTCACAGAGAATGAATTCAGGACACCACACCGGAAGGTAGTGGGTTAAATCACTACCAAAGGTAACAGATAAGGAAAGGCCATCCTAGTTGACTGATTCTTTTGATTATGTGTATGTATTTGCGTGTCTGTGGGACTATGTGCTCATGGGTGCAGGTGTATATGGAGGTCAGGGGCACAGGATCTTCTGAAAAGATCTAAGTTCAGGCAGTTGTGGTCCTCCTGACATGGGTTCTGGAAAACACTCAGGTCCTCTGCCAGAGCTGTACACACTTTTAACACATCGAGCTATTTTTCCAGCCTCATCTTGGATACGGCAGCTCCACTGGCCCCAAGGTCCCCTGTGACACTAACCTATCATGTCTTGCTGCATGGTCTGCAGGGAGCTGGTGATGGCCGTGGAGCAGCGGTCAGACATGTTCCGGCCCAGGCCTTCCTCTATATGGCGGTGTAGTTCCTGCCTCCAGAAAAGAGAGGGTGAAAAGAAGCACGACCACCAGGAGTCTCTCAGGGTTCAAAAAGACCGCCAGTGACCAAAGAGGCCTCATGTCCCTGCCTGGCACTTCCACTCAGGGACCCTCAGACAGCCCCGCTTCACTCACATTCTTATAAACCTTGAGGACAACTGGGGACGGGTGGAAGTCCATTTGGTACTCATCAACCAGCACAGAGAGGCGTCTGATCTCTTCAGCCATGGCTGTGGACACCTGCAGCCAAGGGAGGGTGCTGTTAGCATCAAGAGGACTGTGCTTTGCTTTGGCGGGAGGGGCTGCACGCCCGTCCCCATACCAAGCAGCCTCCTCAGTTCCTCTTCATTTGAAGCTTCAGAGGTGGAAGAAAATGGGCAATCAAAATGGCCCTGGACGGAGGCCCAGAGGAAACTGTTCTTCAGTCAGGGCCACAGAAAGCTGAGGAAGCCCCTGGGATGAGATGCCTTGCCCTCGGCATTTGCTGCCATGGAACTTGACTTTGACTCGGAGCCCCAATCTCCCCACAGAACTTTCTCTTCCTTCTCACCTGCCTTTCCACTTCCTCTGTAATCTGCTTAATTCTCAGTTTATAGTCTTGAGCCAGGAGCTCCAGCTGCTTGTCGATGAATCTTAGCCTGTCTTGCCTCTCTTCCCGCATCTCCAGACAGTAAACTCTGAAAGCAAAGAGCAATGCTCAGAAACCTATGTCCCCACATGACAAAGCAGGGATGCCAAGGGAAGCTTACGGTAGCCACATTTCTCCTGCCTGGCCAGGGTATCTGAGGCAGACAGAAGACAGTCCCTCATCCCTCAGGCTTCCTTTAGGGGGAGGGGTGGTGACAGAGAGAGGTAGCTAAAGAGGTGAGGGTTAGATACAGTTCTGCTAACTAATAAGGGAGGGGGTAATGTGTGGCAAGCCAGCAAAATAGCTTAGCGGATTAAATGTTTGCTATGCAAGCCAGACGACTTGAATTCAGCCCCTAGAATCCAGATAAGGTGCAAGGAGAGATATGATTCCACAAAGTTGTCCTCTGACTTCTACATGTGAGCTGTAACATAGAGACACACTCTATAACAACATGTGAAAAAAAATTTTTTTGAGACAGCCCTGGCTGTCATGGAACTCACTTTTGGCCTCAAACTCACAGAGATTGGCTTGCCTCTGCCTTTTGAGCACTGGGATTAAAGGCGTGCAACACCATTGCCCAGCTCTATTTAACTTTTTTTTTCTTTTTTCTTTCTTTTTTTTTTTTGATTTTTCAAGACAGGGTTTCTCTGTAGCTTTGGGAGTCTGTTCTGGAACTAGCTCCTGTAGACCAGTCTATTTAACTTTTAATGTGGTCTGGGTGTGAGCCCATGGAACTCAGCTCAACATTAACAATCTGATCTTAGATGTATCTTTTAGCTGCCCAAAGCAAAATACACAGAACCGTAATTTCCCAGCACTCCCTCTGCCTTAGACTTGGGCTCTCACCGCTGCTCCTGGGCGGCAATGTGCAGGGAATCCATGATGAGACGAACGGCTTCTGCAATCTGCTTAGCCCGGACTGTGTGTTGCTCAAATTTGGTCTTTACTGCAGACTGGGAAATGCATTCCTGGAACAGACAGAGGCACTGAGGGAGGTGGGGCCAACACCTCCAAGGACTAGACTGTGGCTTTCATAGCTAGGGATCCTGGAACAGATAGAAGTGCTGAGTGAGGTGGTCGCCAATGCCTCCAAGGGCTAACAGAAAGAGGTTTTGAGGAAGGCGGGAGCCAATGTCTCCAAGGGCTAGGCTGTGACTTTCACACCCAGGGACAGGGTTAGAGAGAACCTGGAAGGACAGAATCACTATATACCAGAATCAAAGACATACCTCAAATCGCCTCTCAAAATTCTGAAATTCAAACATCCTCACTTGAAACCCTTCTGCAAGAGCGCCCCCTAGGAGAATGGCAGTGTTAGTGAGGAAACAGCTGTACAGAGAGGAAAATGGGGAAATCCCTTCTCTAGGTTACTTTCTTTTTAAAATTTTAACTTTATTTTACGTGCACTGATATAAAGGTGTCAGATCTCCTAGAACTGGGGTTACAGACAATTGTGAGCTGCCATGTGGGCGCTGAGAATTGAACCCATCCTCTGGAAGAGCAGCCAGTGCCTCTTAACCATCAAGCCATCTCTCCAGCCCCCTAGGTTACTTTTCTAATCCTGTGGCCAAAATCATCTGACAAAAAACAACTTAAGGGAGGAAAGCAAGCTTTGCCTGGCTCCCAGTTTGTGGGGAAACAGTTGGTCATGGCAGCAAAGGAACAGCAGCAGCAACCTGAGGTTGCCTGCCCAGACTTTACAGGACAAAGAAACAAGGAATGCTGGTGCTCACTGCTTTCTCCTTTACACTCAGTCTGGGACCCAGCCCGTGGGATGCTGCAACTCACATTCAGGGTGAGTAATCCCTCTCAGGGAATCCTCTTTGGAAATGCCTTCAAAGACAGGCCCAGAGGTGTCTCCTAGTTGATTTTAAGGAACAAGAACCTCCCTCCAGGCTCTGAGCACCACCTCGCTGCCAGACCAAGTGCCACCAACAGACCCAGTAAGAGACTCAACATTTCAAATATCCATAAAAAAGGAGGCCGTCGGTTCTCATGGTTACCTCCTTCTGGCATGCCCTGGGCTTTCTGGACCCTGGCACTGAGCACCTCCTTGGCAGATACGAAGAAGATCCTGTCCCCAGCCTGAGCTCGATCCACCACGCCCAGCTCGTCCACCAGAAAGCTGGTGCAGCGTTCCATGTGCTGCCGCCGCACCTGGGCCACAAAGACAGCTGTGTGTGAGCAGGGCAGGAGTGGGGAACTACCTCTGCTCTCGAGCCACCAGCCTCCCTAGTTCCTCTCTGCGTGCTTGAGACACAGAACAGGCCCCAGACTATCTCAGGTCAAAGTCTGCCTAATACTGTTCTTTGGTGTCCCAGAAAGAAAAGAGACTAAACCTGGCTCTACACGGACAAGCCAAGTGACCTTGACTTATCAAACAATAGGTACCCCTAGAGAGTCTCAGTTCCCAGGTAGAACTTAAAAGGGTTAAGAGTCTCCACAGACCCCCCCAACAAGCGTCAGGCGTTGTGAGCAGGTCCCATTCCCTCAGGTGTGGAGACAGGGTCACAACGGAAGCTCCATGACGAGCCTAACCAGCATTTGGACTCAAAAACCCCTTTTCTTTTATTTCACACAAAATCAGAGTTGGGAGTTGTCCTAGAAAACACCTATTTTTCATTCTCTTTAAACTTCTTCCCCAAATGCCTTCCTAAAGTCTCTTTCTACATATACTGAGCTTTCGTGAACCAAAGAGGTACTGGCCCAAATGAAAAGAAAAACAAAGATAAAAATAATCATGGCAGGGATGTTCTTTCAACCCAAGAGAAATCAAGGAAAAGAGAGAAAGTAAAGGGAAGGGGAAGGGAATGACTACCGCCATCAGTGACTACATCCAGTAGTCAAGGCAGTGACTTGATCCACTAGATCTGAGGCTGCCTGGGGGACATAAGCAGATTGGAGCGGTTAGTGCTCATGGCTCAGGGCAGTCTCCAAACTGCCAGAGAGACACCCACCTCCTCCATGTACTCAGGCTCTGAGGCAGAGGCATCCCAGCGGTTGTTCAGGATGAAGATGTTGGGCCGGGAGAGACGCTCGCTCACTTTGTGGAAGAACTGTTTCTCCTAAACAAGGGCAGGACCTTGGTGGAGGAGGGGTCCTGCCACTCAAGGCCCCACTAGCTGTCCTGCCCAGCGGGCCCAGGGACAAGGAGGAGGAGAGTTACCGTCTGCATCAGTGTGGACTCTGAGTTGGCCACCAGCACAAACACATCAGCATCCAGGCAAAACTTATCAATCCAGCTGTCCAGCTCCGTAGTGACATCGATCCCAGGGCTGATGGGGGCAGGTGTAAATCAGCATGGTCAGGTGCAGGGCCTGAGCCCCAGTATGAACGGCCCTGGGACTTACAAGGCAGTCGGGCGAAGGGAGGGAGGCAAGTCTACCCTCTCCGGGGAGCTTTATTTCCTTTTCCCTGACCTTCCAGATCACTGAGGAATTTGCAGTTCGTGTTTTAGCACCTATCCTCCCCCCTTTTATTATTATATTATTTTTTTTTTTTTTGGTTTTTTGAGACAGGGTTTCTCTGTGTACCCTGGCTGTCCTGGAATTTGCTCTGCAGAGTGCTGGGATTAAAGGCATGTGCTACTACCACCAGACAGCACCTGTTACTTTTATAAAAACATAGTAACTTGTAGTTTTCAGTTCTCTAACTGAAACCAAATTCAAGTTTTGAATTTTCCTTTTTTAAATTGAGATAGGCCTCATGTAGCAGAGACTGACCTTGAACTCCTGGTCCTCCTGCCTCATCTCTCTAGAGATGTGATTAAAGGCATGCACTACCATGCCCAACTTCCAAGTTTGTATTTCAGTCCAGGTCAAGGCCACCATATAAAGTATTGTATTTTTCGGTGTAGGAGTAACGTGTCCAATACACAGGGCATTCCTTCAAAAGGAATAAAATGACCATCTATGCTACCCAACACACATACTAACTGTTGTGGAATCACCAGCCTTCCCAGAGCCAGTGTCCTGAGGATTGCTGAAGACTTAGTCTGCCGATGGCATTTCAGACACAGGTTAAGTGAAATGATTAAACAGGTCCTAAGTTGTCCCAGGCTACGGTCTAGATAATTGTGTTTTGGTGTTCCAGAAGGAAAGGAAATAAGGGAGCAAATGTGTTGCTCCTAAATCTGTTGGACAAGTCTTCCAAGGGCTGTTTAATAAAGCAAGAGCCTCTGAAGCCAGAACCAGCTTGGACTGGCAGAACCCAAACACAGTGACTGGCATGTAGAGCCTCCCCCATTTTTCAGTGCCCCTATCTCTCGAACAGCCCACTCCTGGGACATCTGCAGGGCACTGATGCCAGTGAGCATGATAACCAACCAGGCCCTGGAAGAAATCCAAGGGGCAGAAGGATTTGGTTGCGCTCTCCGAAAGGCTCCAGTCCTTAAATAGAGCACACAGGGACCTTCAATATGAATCACCCAGAAATGGAGAGTTGGTACCCTCAGACTGGGCTTTTAGGAGTCTCTCCCCTCTCACCTGTCCATCAGCACGAGGTCATCCTTCAGAAGTGGACACTTGGAGTTGGGCCACATCACACTCACCAGGCTGCCTGCATGCAGCTGCTCGTCCTGATGGAGGGCATGTGCCAGCTGGTTCACAGTCTGACGATGGAGGAAGGAAATAAATATCAGGCCAAGAAGTATCATCAGCTGGGAGATCTCCTGTGCCACCTATACAACACAGCAGCCTGGGATGGGTGACCAACTAACTGGCTAGCCCCTTTCCTTAAAAAAAAAAAAAAAAAAAAAAAAAAAAAGATTCAAGATTCAAGCGCACTGGCTGCTCTTCCAGAAAACCTGGGTTCATTTCTTAGCACCTACACGGCAGTTTACAACTGTACCCAGTTTCAGGGGATCTGAAGCCCTCTTGGATAGACTGTGTGCACCAGACACCTCTGTGCTACAGACATACAAGTAGGCAGACACTTATACACATAAAATAAGAAAATGTTTAAAAGAATTGTTAATTTTTATCTACGTGCATGTATATAGGTGTCCACAAAGGCCAGAAAAGGGTGTTGGATCTGCTGGAGCTGGAGTTACAGGAGGATGTGTGAGGCACCCGACAGTGCTGGGAACTGAACTCATGTTCTCTGAACGAGCAGCAAGCACTCTTCACAGAGGGACCATCTCCCCAGCTCCCGTTCTTTCATCGCACTCCCCTTTAAGCCTCTCTCTCAAATATCACCCTGAGGCGCAATTTATTCTGCAATGATTAATCCCCTATTAATCAAAATGCACACCCGGCTCCAAGTAGAGCACAGATGCGTCTCAGGAAGATGAGAATCCCAGAGCCACACCCTGCTGGCAAGCCCAGGAGGAACATATGTGCTCTCCTCCCTGCTCAGTGCACAGCCAGCAGGCTCAGCCTCTCAGCCTCAACAAGCTGGGCCTTGTTCCTGACCCACTTTCCCAACCCTCCCAAACACTCTCACAATCCCCCACAAAGCTCATGAGCATGGAGGTGGGTGAGCCCTGTGACACTGATGTGCCAGCTGCTCCGTGTCCACGCTGCACCCACAGCACCCACAGCAGAGTTGGCTGGACGAAACCCACCTTGACACTCTTCTTCTCTTCCGAGCCCTCAGTGAGGAGGAAGGCCTCGTGGCCGTCTGTGCCCCCCACCCGCAGGAAGCAATTGGTGGTGTGGCCAATCCCAGATGGCAGAACTTTGTCCCAGAGCATGGCATTGATCACAGTGCTCTTCCCATTGCTTGTCCTAGGAGAAACAACAGTGAGGCCATGAACAATACAGCCTGGGCTATCACACTGTAGTGCCCGGCCTGGGCTGAAGTCAACGGCGCCCAGGCAGCACTGAAAGGAGGGCTCTGTGTTTGTTAAAATGGCAGGCAAACATCCCTCGGCCTGGACCTGTTACGTGCTCAGCACTTCAGAGCAGCTTGCAGGCAGCTGGTGCAGCAAGGGCTGGTACAGACGTGACCTGTCTCAGAGTTCAGCACCACTTAGTAAGTAAGCACTGGTGGAAACTGACTGTCTTCAAAGTAAACCATGCTCTTCCCTAAACCATGGGCCCTGTCCCCTGGGTTGTCATCCTGTCCAAATCATCCCATGCCCTTGCTTCCCAACACTGGTCCTGCTGTGTGGCTATTTTCCCATCATGCTTCTCCTCACACATGAAGCTCCACTTCTCAGGCCCACCAGTGCCAGGCAAAAGGGAAGTATCTTTTAGTGCTCTATTTAACACACCCCTTTCTACATTCTGCTTCTTGTAAACAGCTCCATTTGCCTACTCCAGGCTTTAATGGGGAACACTCCCTCTCATTCTGCATGGCAATCCCCAGCAGCACACAGTTTCCAAGGCCACTGATCTCCATGTGCCCACTGACATGGACAGACACTTAGCACCTGGGTGAGAGCCAGGCCACACCTTCCAGAAAAGGATGAAGAAGCAACAGGCCAGAGAAGCTGAGGGCACACTTGAGATCACAAGTCATCAGGAACAGGACTTGAGACACAGTGTTCACTCTATACTACCACTGTGTGCCAAGCACCAGTTAGTTTATCTAGGACCTTTATCCTAAGTAGAATTGTAGTTTTGTTTTTGGCAAACTGGCTTCAAACTCCAAATGGAGGATGACCTTGAACCCTCCAACCTACCCTCTCCATCCCCCCTTCTCCACCTCCAGAGTGCTGGTGTTGTAGGTGTGAGTGCCATCATGCTGAGCCCCAAGGCTTCACATACATAGCAGGCATACTTACCAAATGAGACACACCTGTCTCAGGTACTAATTGTTTTTAGTGCCTGATCCTCCTTACTACACTTGAAACTCTTAAAGGGGGAAGCTTCACAGTACAGCACTGACTAGGTATGACCCCGCGGACAGGAAAAAAGTCTACATAGTTGTTTAGACTACACCAAATAAAGGGCTAGACACCAAAGGCTATAACTGTCAGAGTGAAAAGGTAGCCTGCAGAATGGCTAAGATCTACAAATATACAGAATGTATTTAAAGGGCCGAGATGGCTCTGTGCAGTGGCTCTCAACCTTCCTAACTGCAACCCTTTAATGCAATTATTTTCTCATGTTGTGGTCACCCCCAACCATAAAGGTATTTTTGTTGCTACTTCATAACTGTAATTTTCTACTGTTATTAATCATAACATAAATATGAGTTGTCTGACCCTTAAAAGGGTCACAACCCACAGACTGAGAACCACTGGCTCAGTGGTTAAGTGTGTGCACTTCTCTTGCAGAGGACCTGGGGTCAGTTCTCAGCAACTCTCAACCGTCTACTCCAGCTCCAGTGGGATCTAGTGCCACTGGCTGGTACCGAGACTTGTACCAAGTGAACATACTCACGAGCATAACAGAAAATAAACGTGTCTTTAAAGAAGACCCACCAATGTATTTAAAAGCTCCTACAACGCAACAATAACCAAAAGAACAACCTAACTAAGGAATAGATATAGATATATATAAAAGGGCAATCAACACACGAAAAGCAGCTCAGCAACCCTAACATTAAGGAAATACAAATCAAACCACACTGGGAGCCCAACACAAAGGGTCCAGCACTGAGGCTGGGACAGCATCACCTGAGCCCAGGAGTTAAAAACCAGTTTGGACATCACAGTAAGCCCTCTATCTCCAAAAACCAAACCAAACAATAATAAATAAAAACAAAGAACCCCACTTCAGACTGTTACTTCCCATTCAGAGGCATGGCCACTATCAAAACACAGAACACTGTGGACAAGGGTGTGCAGAAACGATCCATGTGCACTGCTGGGAGACTATACAACGTATAGCTGCTGAAGAAAACACAAGTGAGATCTAGTGAGCTTCGGGGCAGAACGACAGGATTCACCGGCAATCCCACTTCTGTGGACAAACCCAAAGAACCAGAAGCAGGGACCAGAAATGACATCTACACACATGTGCACACAATGACATTATCTGTTAGAGTCAAAAAGCCGAAGCAACCCAAACGTTCATAAAGATGAACAAATAAAATGTCACATGAACATGAAATGGAATATTCAGCCTTACATGGGCAGGAGCTGGGGACATTCCCAGAACCCATGTAAAAGCCAGGGAGGTGTGGCAGCCACCTGCAATCCCAGCTCTCCAATCCCTGGGGCAACCTGGTTACCTTGACAAGCTTAGAATTGGTCAACTTCGGTTTTTAGTGAGAACCTGGCTCAATAAAGTAGAGTGATTGAGAAAAACACAATCTCCAACACACACACACACACACACACACACACACGCACGCGCGCACAGAGCATACAGAGCAAGTTCTGACACATGCTACAACAAGGACAACGGTGAGGACGCTGTGCGGAGACAGTCAGTCACTAAATGACAGACACTGCTGCATGTGGTGGTGCCACAGGAGGGCACCACGGACAGACCCCGTCTCAAACAAACAACCTCTGAAAACTCCCATATGATTCCATGTATATGGTGTCTAGAGCAGTAACCTTCTTCATCAATTCCAGGCTTCCTGGCCAGGATTAAGTATAGTCAAATCCCAGCACTGGGAAGCTCAGGCAGGATGAGGCCAGAATAATGGCTGCCAAGGGCTGGGGAGTGTGGGGATCAGGAAGTCACTATTTACTAGGAACGACTTCCGCTCCACCAGATGAAAAGTTCTGGGGACTAGCTGCATAGCATCATCTCCCCAGGGACACACTCTCTGATGGCTCACCCAGGAGCTGGGGCACAGCTCAGCATGTGTGAGGGCCTAGTTCCATCTCCATCCATAAAGATTTTTGTTAAGAATCACAATTTAGCCGGGCAGTGGTGGCGTATACCTTTAATCCCAGCACTCGGGAGGCAGAGGCAGGCAGATCTCTGTGAGTTCGAGACCAGCCTGGTCTACAAGAGCTAGTTCCAGGACAGGCTCCAAAGCTACAGAGAAACCCTGTCTCGAAAAACCAAAAAAAAAAAAAAAAAAAAAAAAAAATCACAATTTAAAAATTAAAAAGGGCTGGTGAGATGGCTCAGTGGGGAAAGATGCTTACTGCTAATCCGGCAGCTTGACTTTGATCCCCAGGATTCATAAGACAGAAGGAGAGAACTGACTCCCATAAGCTATCTTGACCTTCTTCATTTTTGTGCACATCCCCCATCAAATAAATAAAAATGTAATTAAAAAAAATAAAAGCAGTGTTCCCTTAAAAGAAAACAATCAAAAAGAGCATATGAACTCAGGGCACACCACTGCTCCCCAGTGGAGAGAATCTCCCCCTCACCTGTATCCATCCCTACCCCTACCCACCAGCCAGGGAGGGCTTCGAAGTACTCACCGGCCGAAAAAAGCCACCTTCATGTGTCTCCTGGCCAGTACCTCGCTGATACCCCTGACTTTGGACAGATACCCTTTGACATCCAGGACCTGCTCTTCTGTAGTAACTGGGTCCAGTTCTGCATTCCTGTGGGTGTCTGAAGGGAGGATGACAGTGGTCAGTGTTTGGTCAGAACTCCAGAGTGATGGCCTCCTCATTCTGAGGCCTCCCTCTCCAACACAAGATCACCTCTGCTGACTCTCGGCTCTGCCACCAGATGGAGGCTCCAGATCCCTACTGTAGTCCTACTGTGTGGCAGCTATGAACAGACTGGGGAGGAAGACTGAGAGGGCTCCCCCATGCTGTTTGTGCTCCAACAAATAAAGCTTGCCCGAAGATCTGAGTATGGCGCTAGCCACACTAGTTAGCCATAGAGGGCAGGCAGTGGTGGAGCACACCTTTAATGCCAGCACTGGGGAGACAGAGGCAGACAGATCTCTGTGAGTTCAAGACCACTTGGGCAACACAAAATTGATCCTGTCTAAAAGAGAAACAGAACCAAGCAGTGGTGGCGCACACCTTTAATCCCAGTTCTAGGGAGGTGGAATAGGGAAGTGATATGGTTGAGCAGAGAGAGGAATATAAGGCAGGAGGAGACAGGAGCTCAGGAATCAGTCTGACGTTTTGTAGAGAAAGCATTCAGTCTGAGGACTTGTAGAGACAGGACACCCCATTCAATCTGAGGAGTTCATGGAGGTAAGAACTAGTGGTTGGCTGCTCTGATTCTCTGATCTTTCAGCTTTCACCCCCTAATATCTGACTCCGGGTTTTTATTATTAAAGCCAGTTAGAATTCATGCTACAATAAGAACAGCAGTATCTTCTTCCCTAAGTGTCTAAAAATGAAATGAATTCAATGCAAAGTGCTGGGTGAATAGCTGAACACTTGACTCTTTACTTGTACACGATGGAAGGGGTTTTATGTGCCACAGTACATGTGAGGTTAGAGGACAACTTTTCGGAATCAGTTCTCTCCTCCACCTCCACCTGGGTTCCGAGATCCTAATCCTAGGCTTGCTCGGCAAGTGCCTTTACCTGCTGGGCCATCTCAACAGCCCTATTGCTTTCTTCCTTCTTAGAGTCTATTTATTTTCATGTTTATCAGTGTTTTGCCTTCATGTATAAACATGCACTACACCTGTGCCTGATGCTCTTGGAGGTTAGACAGAAGCACCAGAGTTACAGATGTGAACATACACCTGCTAGGAGCAGAACTTGAGTCCAGTGCAAGAGCAGCTGGTGCGCTTGACTGCTGAGCCATCTCTCCAGCTCCTTCAGTCATATTACTCCTTGACAAATGCTTACAAAATTCCCACATGCTAGGCACTGTTAGAGTCACTTTTCTAAAAGTTAATTTTTATTTTTTAGCATGTGTGGCACACATGTGCCACAATGTGCATGTGGAGGTCAGAGGACAACTTGCAGGACTCTTTTCTCTTCCACCACGTTATGTCCCAGGGATAGATTTCAGGTGGTCAGGTGATGGAGGAGGGTCATCTGTATCACTGGTTAATTAATAAAGAAAACTGCTTGGCCTGATAGGTCAGAACATAGGTAGGCGGAGTAGACAGAACAGAATTGTGGGAGAAAGAAAGCAGAGTCAGGCAGATGCTTCAGGGAGTCACCATAGGCAGTCGCCATGCCTCTCCTCTCTGAGTCGGACGCAGGTTAAGATCTCTCCTGGTAAGCCACCACTTCGTGGTGCTACACAGATTACTAAATATGGGTTAGTCAAGATGTGAGAATTAGCCAATAAGAGGCTGAAACTAATGGGCCAAGCAGTGTTAAATGAATACAGTTTCCGTGTAATTATTTTGGGTGTAAAGCTAGCCGGGTGGCAGGACGCAGCCCCCGCCGCTCCATCCACAGTCAGGGAGGAGACAAGCGCCTTTACTCACCAAGCCTTCCCGCCAGCCCTCTAGTCAGTTTTCAAATATGGTCTCATTTAATCTTTGTTATGCACACAATACACCATTTGAAGCAAGCAACATGGCTCTGGAGTATAGGACCTCTCCACTCCATGTCACATTGAGAGGTCCTTCCTGACCTGGGCCTGGCTGGCCGCATAGCTTCTTGTGCTGTCAGTCCCCACTTGTGTGTGTGGTTTTTTTGAGATAGGGTTTCTCTGTGTAACACAGTCCTGACTGTCCTGGCTTCTGCTCTGTAGACCAGACTGGTCTTGAACTCAGAGATCCACCTGCCTCTGCTGGGATTAAAGGCGTGCACCACCACACCTGGCCTTGCCAGTCCTCACATTTAACTCCACCACACTACCTCCCCAAAGTCACCAGCCTTTTCTTCCTCTAGGCTTGGCTTGCTGCTACCCACCCCAATTCACCTGATGCTCTAAAGAACAGCACCCTGTTGTGAAGTAACAAGGCTCATTTTCACTTGGTCTCATGTCTAGCATGGACAGCACAGGCTCAGGAAGCCTTCCCTGGCACACTGCCTCCTGAGCAGATCCCTGTCTATGCATTCACGTACCTGGCTAGCTCAGCTGTCTGCATTATCTACCATGTGATGGCTGGACCAGCAGGTGCACCATCACTCGCTGAGTAAATGAATGCCTAGAGGATTGTGCTGCTTTCCCCCAGTGCCCTTGACAGGCAGATGGATTAAAAAAAAAAAATCACTACAGAAGATGGAACTGAGCAAGATCCAGTCTCACCCATCCACCGCAAAGTGCTTCAGCTATCTGGCAAGCAGACGGGTGTTTGGGCCCTGCAGCAAACTCTTGCAAATTACCAGGCTGGCAGGTTCCAGTCCCAAGAACACTCCCCAAAGCATCTGGAGTATGAAAAGTGGCATTTACCTAGTGAGTTTTCCCTCTGACTAGTGCCATGAAAGGAAGTGACCCAGCCAACATGCCACCCCTGTTCCAGCAGTCACCCCACCCCAGATGCAGCAACATTCCTCCCTTATATGGACACATGGGCATGACCTTTGCAAAGCCTCATAGGAGGAAGCTGGCTCTCAGGCATATGGCTTCACTGAACAAGCGCCTGCAGGCTGACTAGCTGTTTGCCTGGGTGAAGCCTCCTCCCCCTAACCAGAACAATCCCAAACACAGCTCCAGCACTTAGCCTCTTTCCTTCCATGTGATCAACAAACAAGGGCCTCAGAGTTCACTGAAAGGCACATCAAAGAGCTGTGACAGGATACCTTCCCAAAACACCTGCCTGTCCACAACATCACGTGAGAGAATGACTCAGGGCAGAGAGGGCAGTTGGGCCCTGGGAAGGCAGCAGCCTGGCCATCACCTCTGCATACCCAGGCTCAGGGAACACAGAGCAGAGCTACTGATAAAGAAGCAGGTCGTTATCTGCAATCATTCCAGCCTCAATCATACTCTAAGACTCAGGGTCAAACCTGAAGATTCCTTAAGCCCCATGCACAGGGCAGAGCACAGGGAGGTTAACAAAACTAGACATGATCCTTTTCTTGCCCATGTGAGACAATGAGCAGGCTGGAGAGACAGTCTACCTGAACTGGGATGCACCCCTGCACCACTGGACCCGAGCTAGGGGTGCACCCCTGCACCACTGGACCCGAGCTTGGGGTGCACCCCTGCACCACTGGGTCTGCAGGTTCTGCAGATAAACCTGAAGTTTTTAGTCTCACATGAACCCCTCTTTCATACACAGGAAACCAGGGACAGAGAAGGCTCAGGACCTGAGTCTCCACAGACAAGCTCCAGACCTGTGGCTGGGCACCCTTTAGAGGGGGCCTGATAGCTAGTGGCTGGAACTGCCCACACAGAGAGGGGCACAAGGAAGCCGCCCTCCGCTGACAGAGGCTCTGCTCAAATTAGTAACCGGAGAAAAGACGCAGTGACATGAGTTTCCTACTTGCACTTCTATTGCCAATCTAAAAATACCAACTAGGGCACCCTGTCCGGAATAATCAACACACAAGTGTTTGGTGCTATGGCAGCCAGAACCAGGCCAAATAAACACACATTGGTTGTGGCATGAGAGACACCTGGGTAAAGCTAGCTCAGTCACTCTAAGGCATCAGATAATGCTCAAACCTTAGTCTACTTGCCTTTTGGTTTTTCTGTTTGGTGGGTTTAGTAGACAAGGTTTCACAAAGCTCAAGCTGACCTCAAACTCACCAGCAGCTAAGACCTTAAACTCTTGCTCCTCGCACTGCGGTCTTCCAGATTATAGGCACTCACCATACACCACGTGCTGGAGATACCAGCCAGGCTTTACCAACAGAGCAATCACCACACAACACCTCCCACCTGCTTGCCTTTTTGATCGGGATAAGATTCATCTTGGGAGGGTGTAGTGGCACATGCTTTTAATCCTAGCACTTGAGAGGCAGAGGCAGGTGGATTTCTGAGTTTGAGGCCAGACTAGTCTACAGAGCGAGTTCCAAGACAGCCAGGGCTACAAAGAGAAACTCTGTCCCAAAAACAAACAAAAAACTCCTTCAGATGAAACGTGGAATTTCCAACTTAATAGTTCATACCTAACGTTCCTGGTATTCATGATCTATAGGAATCCAAGCAGAGCACAGGTAAGGGCAATGACACACTTGGGCTTAAGTTTCCCTAAAGCAGGCCTGTTTGGAACCCCCAAATCCTGCTACTCAAATTTCTCACAGAGCCTGGCTGAGCAGGCGCCCAGCTCACCTTCAAGGAAGCTGGCACTCTCTTGGATGTAGGCCCCCAGCTGCTCGAAAATGCCATTGATCTTTTTCTTGGCAGTGACAAAGTGCTTGAGCGGGGAAGCATTCACCTCAGCCATGTGTCGTTTATCCTTCTTGACGGTGATGATGGAGTTGCATCGAGAGAAGAGCAGGGACATCTCGCTGAAAGAGAGCCAAGACTGTGTGAGTATAATGTTAGGTCATGCTGCTAGGGAACAGGGGTGGGAGGAGAACTGGGACCACTAAGAATATGGCTGTTCTGTACTCACTCAAGGGAAGCAAGGTCCCAACATCTTAAAGAGGACAGGAATTCTCAGTTCACTTGGGCCCATGTCCCTGTCACACTGTGTAGGTTCACAAATGCCTGGTTGCAGAGCTCTGAGTTCAGGCTTGGTGCAGGCAATCCCTGCCTTGCCTGTTCAACACTGACTAGTACCTCAGAGAGAGGTGAGGGATCTTGGGGTCACACAATCTCACACACAGGAATCCTCAGAAGGAGAAGTGGTAGGAATTGAACCTATCTCCTCAACACCATCAACCTAAAAGTGCATCAGACAGTGAACGCAAAGTGTGGACAAGGTCAGGGTCGGCCACACCCTTCCATGGCCACTTTGCAGTCCAGGAACAGTGGTCCTCACTCCTAATGTGGTTTGTTAGTCTGCTTGCTTACGGAGTAGAGACAAGGACCAGTGAACCTCAAGAGGGAGAGATCTACTTCTAAAACTAAAAAAACAAAAGCAAAAGGGATGTACGGGGCAGGCTGGAAGCACAGGCCTGTGGCTCCAGCGCCTGGGAGTTCAAGACCAGGTATGACCACACACTGAGCTTCAGGTCAGCCTGGCCTACAGGAGACCCTGTCTCAATAAACAAGCAATGACAACAAAAGGCTATCAGCTCCTCCTATGGTCATATATTACAGCGCCTATCTGGAAAAGAAAGGTAAAAACCCTCCACTGTCTTGTGCAAGCACTGGGCATCCTGGTCTCTGCTAGTCTTAGTCTATCTCGTCTTTTCCTCGGTTTCACATATCTTCACAGAAGCCATGACACTTGACGACAAAGTCCTATTGATTTTTGGTTAAAAAAAAAAAAAACCCTCAAAACATATACTAGTGTCTTCCAGGTGTGGCTGGCCCCCAAGTGGAGCCCTGGAAGGTCCTACTTGAAGAGTTCCGACCATGGAGAGCACTATGTCCCCAGCAGAGTCTGCAGATCCCAGGACATGAAAAGGCCCTCTCAGGCTGAGGGGACCATGTGCAGCTGTGTGGGTCTAGTCCCGTCATTCTGGGCATGGTCATCTACCCATGGTGCCTGCCACCAAGCCTCCACCCCGTCAGCACTTGCTCATGAGTGAGTACACAAGATAACCCAACAATGGTGTCCAAAGCTGCAACACAAGGTTCTGAGCAGGAAGAGCAGCCAGAAAAAGCACAAGAGGTCTAAGTGCTAAAACTGGGTCTTTGAGAAAGGCCACCTTGATGGTAGGCAAAAAAGCAGGTACAGAGATGGGGGCAAACCTATGTTGCCCAATCAACAAACCATCTGGCATGTTACAGATTCTGTAGGACACAGGGGAAGTGAGCACACTGCCGTTTCCCCCTTTCCCCTTCTTTCTTCAGGTGGTGGAGTGTGTATGGTGTGTGGTGGGGGTGGGGTGTGTATGGTATGGTGTGTGGTAGGAGTGGGGTGTGTATGGTGTGTGGTGGTGGGGTGTGTATGGTGTGTGGTGGTGGTGGTGGTGGTGAGACAGGGTATCATGGAGGTCTTAAACTTATCCTTCTGTTCTCTCTCAAGTACTACAATCATGGGCATGCACCACCACACCCAGCTTCTGAGACATGCTTTCTCAACTAGGAAAGACAACAGAGCTCAGAGAATGGGCACTGGAAATAAAATAACTCAATAATGTAAAGGAGGAGTGCCCTGAAGTCAGGTGGGGTGGGCAGAAGGAGAACAAGGAAGGGAAAGAGTGTAGGATGGGGTGAGGTTGCCCATGACAGAGATTCTGAAATCAACAACATAAAAGGCCCTGTGTTCTTCTTGCATAGACCCAAGCCAGCCATTTCACTCTGGGTCCCTGGCTTCTTCCCATTCAACAACAGGATATGGTGTGAGTTGTAAAGTGACTAAAGATGGTGGCACAGCAACATGTCCAGCACAGTCAGGGCTCAAAGGTGGTTGTCTCATGGCCTCACACAGCAGTAAACTACAGCCAGGTCACAAGACTCTCCCTGTGGCCACCCAGCAATCCAGCCTAGGACGCTGGGAGCAAAGCTGGTGAGTACCCTACCAGCACATCCTGTAGGCCCCCACCCGTTACCATGGAAATGGAGTAAACAGGTCAGCTGGAAGAGATAAGTAGTGCCCAGCCCACAAGTGACTTGCTTGAAGGAAGAAAGTTGCTTGATAACAGCTGGGCTTTTAAAAGTGAGTGCTTCCAAGATGCTGGTCATTGTCTTTAAGCCCAAAGAATACAAACCAAGAGCTGTTAGTATTCAGTAAATGCAAGACTCAAGGGCATGCACACTAGTAAAGCCAAGCGGCTGGGTGTTCAGCTGGCCAGGAGCTGCTCTGAACTCACACCTGCAGCTATGCATCGTAGCCCTGCAGAAACCTACTGCAGCTGGCACCAAGCTCGAATTTCTCTGGCTCTGCTAATTCCCACATGGAGTGTCTGCATCTGTCTGACCTTGCTTTCTATCTAGAAACCACTCTCCTATTCATTTTGCATACTCTTACTTTCCTCCTAGACATAACTCTAAGTTACACACACGCAGAGGACACAACCTTACCAGATTTTCAGTTTGAATTGTTTTTACAATCACGCTGTGTCTCTACCTAGGTGCTGAGTTTCTAGAAAGCCAGTCTTTGACAGCATAGCGCCCTCCCCATTTCCACCTTCCTCATCCACAACTGCGAGAGGCACAGGCTGCGTTAGTAATAGCACTGAGGGAAACAAGCTAAAACCTTCCATCCCTAAATAGCCAAATACACTTTTCCCTGAAAAGCAGTTTCTAGCTAAGTTTGGAGCTCAGCCCGTCAAGAGAGACAAACGAATTATTTCCGATTCTGAAATTTAATCCAAAGAGCAAACTGCACATATCTATGTGCTCAAAAGGACTGAATTTGTGAAATAAACACACAAAAGCCCCAAAGAACCCTGTTCTCTGGGGCTCTGCCTTCGGCGAGGCGGTGGGAGGAAGCTGAGTTCCTGTCCCTCTTCTGGAAAGCCCTGATAGGCCTCACCTTACCACACACAGGGCTCGCTGTAGGCTGTGGGGCCTGTCCCCTAAGTACAACTGGGCCAGAGGGTCCAGTTCCAATATAAGTTACGCTAAGTTATGCTAAATGGCACACTCTGAGCTTTTGAGACAACCTCAAAGTGATTCCAGTTCTCAACAGCAGCATTTCCAAAGAGAGACCCCCAGAACTCTAGCTGTACCCATGGCCCATGAAAAGAAGTTCCACACGGACACCAATGTGTAAAACACTATCCAGTCAAACCATTTCTGTGCACATGAATGTGGCAAAGACCTGGGAAGGAAGGAAGGCAGACTTCAATATAGTGCCACTGCAATTGATTGGCATCAAGCAATTTAAGCAATTTATTCAATGAACACTTTTTGTTTGTTTGTTTTCTCTGTGTAAAAGTCCTGGCTACCCTGGAACTAACTTTGTAGTTGTAGACCGAGGGCTGGGATTAAGAGTGTGCACCACCACCCAGAAAAACAAAGACATTCCTAGCCCGTGGGAGGTGGAGGCAGGAGAAACAACCAGCATAACACTGGGGTAGAGAGACAGCTCAGCTGTAGATAAAAGTTCTTGCTGCCACACCTAACAACCTAAATCCAATCCTCTGAGCCTACATGGTAGAGAGAACAAATTCCCACAAGTTGTTCTCTGATCTCCACAGTGCACTGAGATGCACAAGCACACAAAATAAATAAATCTGGAAAAAAGAAAAAACAGCTTAAGGTCATCCTCAGTTAATCAGGGTGCTCAAGGCCAGTCTGTTCACGTGAGCCTGACTTTCTCAAAAGAAAGGAGGTGGTGGGGCAAGAAGAAACTTCTAACAGGCTTTAAAATTCAAAGGCTCACACTTCAGGGAAAGGCTCATTCTGACAGATTTATCCCACCCCAGAAGTTGCAAGAACAAAGTAATAACATACTAACTTAAGATCAGAAACAAACCCGATTCTAAACAGAAGTCAGTATTAGCACTTAAAGGCCATCAGAAGCTTTGCCTAGACCCAGGCTATTAATGGAGGAATATTAGGTGTTCACACAGCAGCGTCAAAATTCAGTGCAAGGTGTGTGAATCCGAGGTGTGGTCCTGAATCCACATCACCTCCTTACCCAGTTTTAAGTTCAGCAACTCCTAGCAGAGAAAATAAAATGGTCCAGAGATGGTCTGCTGCCACAACACAGGAGAAGCTGAGAAATTGAAACAAAAGAGTATCCAAGGTAAAAAAGACAGAGCAGACTCCCAGAGCCATGATAAGGAGCCAGCCTCTGCCAAGCAGAGACAGAGAAGAGCCAGCACAAGGGAAAGAGACTAATTCTTCAGGGACCTCAGGAGATAGGTCCTGGCCATGTTTTGAACTGTCAACTAGTGAAATCCCATGGAAGCAGAAAGGAGAAACAGTAGTTTCTTCCAACAGAAGTCAGAAGCCACCAGCTCTGTGCTCCAGGATTCCATCCAAGAGACCTGCCGCCCGAGAGCCAGGGGAACACACTCTTTGATCTCAATCCAGATCCACAGTCCCCAGAACCACATCCTACACTTACTTTTTAGCTGGTAAGACCTTTACAGGGTGGACATCGTGGTCATGGCTGGAGTCAAGAAGATGAAAAGAACTTGCGGTCTCCTCTGTGTTGTTTCAGGTCCAGGTTGGCTACTGATGGTGTTGATTCCACCTGTCCCAGCTTTTTGGAAAGGAAAAAGGAGAGGTCGATAGGCAACCGCGAAGGAAAAAAAAATCCACCTGATATGCAAAACACATCTGATCAGGAGTCAAAGCTAAACTAACTCATCCCTGAGGGAAGCTTACTCACTGAGGTACTTCAGAAGCAGGTGAGGAAGTGTGGAGGGGAAGGGGGAAGATGATGGCAAGAGACACAAAGCATAGGCATACACAAACACATTCCTAGCCACGTGCTAGTGCTACTGCACAAACACATTCTTAGCCATGCTAGTGCGAGGAGCCCATGAAGTCCCTGCAAAGGCACATCCAGAGGAGGGAGGAGGGAGCTGAACAAGGACAAGGCCTGGCCTTGAGGACTTCGAGAAACTGTCAACTAGCAGTGGAAGGGGAGAGGAAAGGAGGAGGAGACCTGACTGAAAGCTAGTGTATCCCAGCTGCTATGTAAAGTAACCCCTTCCATCCTCAAGTCTATGGAATAAACTTGGGCTTAGAGTACTTGGAAGATGTATACAATCAAAGAGTGGTCAAGCTAGAGACCAAGATACACTAGCTGTGACTCCAAAGCTCATTTGTGTTTTCCAACACAAGAAAAGAAGGGGACCATCAAGAGTCCTTTTCTGGAAGGAGGGAAAAATGACTGGAAAAGTAGATTAACAGGGTAGGGAGTATTACAAGAGATGGAGGTCGGCAGCTTTGCCTTTCTGCATCCACACAGCTATCTTTTTCAGTATTCTCTGAGGCCTTCAATGTTCTAGCTGCTAGGGTCAGGGACGGATAAGACTAGCTCCAAGCCTCGAGGGTCTTAATGGGGCAATGAGAAGTCATACAAGTAAAAGAACCTCCGCCATAAATGGCGTAGGCAGTGAACTGGGTCCTAAAAAAAAAATGCTGGCAAAAAAAAAAATAGAAAAGTATTGGATGAAAACTGGAAAAGGGATGTGACCACAGGGCTGGGAAGACCAGGGTGCCGGGAGCTTCGAGGAGCCCACCTCCCAGCCCCGGGTCCTACGGCCCGCCCCCTCCTCAGAGCCGAGGAGGGCTCGACGGTGAGGCCGCAGCAGGGGAACGCCCGTGTGACCCGAGCCTGAGCCTGAACCCGAGCCCGAGTCCCAGGGGCCCCAGCGTCTAAGCTGGGCCGCTCAGGACTCTCCCGGCGGGGGCCTGTCGGTTCTACCACCCCGGCGCGTTCGCCCTCTCACCTTCACCTTCCCGGCCTCGCGGCGGCCATCACACCCACGACGTCACTAGCCGGTGCCACACCGACAGAAGAGGGAGGGGAGGGGGCTGCGCTTGTCACTCACCCCGACGCAGCCCAGATGAGCCGATGGCCTAGGAGCTCAGTCACTTCATCCCTACCACTCCTATGCGACAGCATCCAGAGACTCCGCGCTTCAAAAGAAGCCTCCGCGTGCCCGGTAACCGTCCCGCGTCCTATGCAGATGACGTATATTTGGGGTGGGGCTCCTCGTGCATCATGGGAATTGTAGTTCGGATCGGCGCCAGGCGGGGCGGGGTAGGGCGGAGCCTCGAACTGTCAAGCGTTGGGGTGGGGGTAGCGGGGACGCCGACGATGACAAGGGTGTGTATTAGAGGTTTGTGTGTGTTGTCATTCGTTGCTCCGGAACTTGACCCTGTAACACCTGCCAGCTTTGAAATCCAGACTTGCATTTCACAATCTGAGAGAAGCGTCTTCAAAGGGAACAGACCGTTAGGGTGAAGTAATTGTCCTTCAGTCGCCTTTGAGGCAGTCAAAACAGCAGCCACCACGCAGGCACCTACTAGGTGCCGGTCACTGAGCTGGGTATCTAACATACATTTTTAAAATTTTCACAGTAGTTCTTTGACTCTCAGGGCACGATTATCCAACCTCACTGGCCCAGTATTTTGTGCTAGGAACTAGAATACAGTAGACAACTGACCGCAAGCTGGGAGGGCTCCAAGCCTGGGTTTTGTAACATCACCTACAAGCCACTTGTGGCTACCGAGGCTCTGAAGTGCAACTACTGCAAACTGAGAAATGTCACGATGCTAAATATGAAAAAAAAATGCAAGCTACCTCATTAATATTTTTATACTGATAACATGTTAAGGCTTTGGAGAAACTGGACTAAATGAAATACATTATTCTAATTAAATTCGCTTCTCTTTTTACTTCTAGAAGTACAGCTGATAGTGGAGGTCACAAAATGACTCCATGGGTAAAGATGGCTGCTACCAAGCCTGCCCATCTGTGTTCCACCACCTCGTGGTGAAAGGAAAAATCCCGCTCCTGAAAAGTTGTCCTCTGACCTCCACACAAGCACCACCCACACACGATAATTAAATACGGCTGGAGCCTGGAGAGATAACTCTCACAGAGAGCCAGACCCTCACAACCATCTGTGACTCCAATTCAAGGAATCCACCGTCCTCTTCTGTCCTCCAAGGGCAACAGGCACACGTGTGATATACTTGCATACAGCTTCCTGCAGGCAGGAACTCATACATATTAACTAAAAATAACAAAATCTTTAAAAGAGTGTAAGACAGCTAGTTGAGTATTTTAAGTTACCCAAGTGGCTTGCACTCACAGTGGGTACTTTGCTTGTTTTTTGTTTGTTTTTGAAGCAGGGTTCCCAATATGCGGTCCAAACTAGCCTTGATCTGATGACCTTCCTGCTCCACTTCCCTAGGGCTAAGACTGTAGTCATTCGCCACCACACCTAGCTCTCATGGTATGTTTTCTACTGATTGGCACTGCCCTACAGCTAGGGTAGTCATGCCACAAACAGTTTTTAGAGGTAAGTTAGCACTCCAGTTATGAGTCTCCAGGAAGGTGAGTCAGGGGAAGCTGTAAGTCACTGCTCACAGGGCAGCCTCCTCTCTGTAATATCTGACTCTGGACTGGACAGTCACACCCAGTCCTTGCCTTAGGGCATGGCGCACACTGAGGTCCTAGCTGTGCTGAGTGTCTCCCACACCGTCCCCAGCCTCCCTAGGGAATTCTCTGATCACAGAGCTGTGAACTCCATTTCCTTTCCCTTTGGCAGAATCTTAACCAGACAGAGGCCAGGAGGACCTCACCTAAAATCTCTCCTGTCCTGTAACCCCCTTGCAAGCATTGGCCTAGGCCCTAATCCCATCCTAGACCACATAAAGAACATTTGAGCCCATTCCCAGGCTTCTAATCTTACCCTTCACCTGGGCTTCTCTGAACCAGAACTCCAAGCCATGAGGCCTTCCTTCAGCCCCTCAATGACAAAGTTCTTCCAGTACTGCTGACTGCTACCAGATATGGGTTCGGGGAGAACTGGGGTTCAACTGTAGGAAGCCTTTCTTATGTCATTCTTTCCTATTTTGATTGATTTTTCCACGGTGCATGTGAATTACATTTGTAACCAGAAAAATGGTCACTATTAGTTAAAAACAGCTCTAGAAAGTACATGGTGGTTCACATGTGATTCCAGCACTCCAGATGCTGAGGTAGAAGGATTATACGTATTGGGAAGCTCCTCCCAGCCCCATTCCTCCCATTTCAGACCCTGCCCCCTATACTCTGTGTTCTCTGACTGTGGGGGTCAGATTGTGAACTTGACCCAAGCTAGAATCACCTGAGCAGAGGAAATCTCAGTTGAGAAAGTACCTAAGACTGGTCAATAGGGACAGTAAGCAGCAGTCCTCTGTAGCCTCTGCCTTAATCCTTGCCTCCAGGTTCCTGCCCTGACTTCCCTCAGTGACGGAGAGTGACTTGAAAATTACAAGCTGAAACAAACCCTTTCCTTTCCAAGCTGCTTTTCACAAGGGTTTTTATTACAGCAACAGAAGCCTAAGACATCATGCATGGCCTTCACTTGTTGCAAACCTCATTCTGAGAAAGCTCCATTCGTGGCATTTGGAGGTATGGCTTCTGGGGAGCCATCAAGATTAGATGTGATCATGAGGGTGGATGGCCTGAGCGGAAGGGAAATCTGAGGTAGCATCACCTTCTGCCTGGCCACGTGATGTTCCAGCATGGCTAAACTCGCAGAGGTGCAGAACACGTAAACTTCTGCGCTTTGGTTTCGTTTGTTACTGGGTTTTTTTTTTGTTATTGTTGGTGGTGGTGGTGGTAGTTTTTTTTTTTTTAGATGGGGTCTCTATGTAGCCCAGGGTAGCTTGAAACTTTCCACCCTCCTACCTCTGCCTCCCAGTGCTGGGATTCTTGATGTGCACCATTATACCCAATGTGAGATTTGGGGGGAGGGGAGCTGGAGACAGGGTTTCTCTGTAACAGTCCTGGCTGTCCTGAAACTTGCTTTGTAGACCAGGCTAGCCTCAAACTCATGGAGATCCACCCGTCTCTGCCTCTGGAGTGCTGAAATTAAAGGCACGCACCACCATCACCCAGCTAGACGTTAGACCTTATTAGCAAATGCCCTAAAGTCAGACCAGTGTGCCCAGGGTGTGGTGGTTCTTGATTTCATAATCACCGCTGCAAAAGGGCTGGCAAAAACCACAGTGGCACTGACAGGTAATGCAGCTCTTGGTGATGAGACGGTATGTGCCAGCCAGTACCCTGGAGGCCACACGGCACTGGATTTGGGGAACACGAGTCCTCAAGTCTGTTAAAAGCCGGATCCACAGCCAGGGGCTCTTACAACCCTCCCTGCAGATGTCTGCCAATCACATTCACACTGGCCCACCCCACACATTGCTCATACAATGGTTTCAACAACATTTAATAGAACTCTCATCTCTGTCCCTGTCTCCAGAGGCATCAGGGCAGGGTGACCTGGTACAGTGTGGACATATCATGCCTCTCCCATAAGCAGGGTCAGTAGAGAACCACGCTGTGGCACAGATGTCTTTCCTGTCCCTCTGGGAGGATTTCTGAGTCACGGTCTCAAGAGAGACAACTGTTGGCTTTGCTGATACAAACCTGGAAGGGAGGGCTTCAACGGTCTTAGGTCCAGGGGTAGAGGTGGGGGTAGGTATGCCCAGATCTTGGTGGCACTGAAACCTGAAACAGAATCCTAGGGGGTAGATCTTTTAGAGGTATCCTGGGCACAGCTTCTGGCTCTACAGTTTCCCAGGCAGCTTCAGCCGAAGTCTGACCCCAGAGAGTTAGAGGAAGAAGGAGGGCTGGATACTCCAGGAAGATGAACATTACCACCGTCTCCTGGAACCGGTGGGAGCACCATGGGCAGTCCCAGTCTTGGAGGGGCACCGCATCTCTGGTCTGTGCCCAATCTTTCTGACTGGCAGCTTCAAGAGCAATAGGAATTCAGGAATCGGAGATTGGACTGGGTTCCTTGGGACCCAGAGGTCCTGAGGGCTGCTGAGCAGTGGTTGTCAATGAAGAGAAAGGTCTAACAGAAGCAGGCCCTGGTCAGTTAGGGATCAACGAAGGACACAGCAATATAGCGGGTGCCCTTGGTCGTGGGAAGGCCTTCGTGGTAGTGTGTGAGCCGCCCAGGGTGCATGAGGGCCCAGCCCTTCCTTGGGGCTCTTACGGAGCAGTTGTAGCGCAGAAATCGGCAGCCTCCACCCTGGAAGAGAAGAAGCATCAGTGAATTGTTTCTGCGGTCTCAACCGTTTCCCCATAGCTCCCTGTCCTCTGTTCTATCCCAGCCAAGGAGCCTGCCAGCACTGTCTGGGGATGACAGTGGAGTGACAGTCACCAGCTGTCTGAAAAAGGCACTAGGAGAAGCAGAGGCGGACCTCGGAGTCAGGTCGCCACGGGCAAAGGTCACCTCCATCCTTCACCCTTTACCAAGCTTATGATTCCCCTAAGCCTCAGGCTCCGCTTCTATAGACAGCTGACAGGAATAAATAAAAGTATACACAGAGAGTGTGGTTTAGCCAGATGTGGTAGGGCCTGGAATCCCAGCGCTCCAAAGATGGAGGCAGCAGAATCAGGAATTCAGTGCCAGCCTTAGCCAGCTGGGGATACGTGAGACCTTGTCAAAAAAAAAACAAAACAAAAAAAACCAAAAATAACATATACATACATGCGTTCATACATATAGCTTAGTACTGCTTGGGGGTATGGCTTAGCAGGAGAGCACTTGCCTAGGATGCAAGAACCCCTGGGTTCCTTTGGCTCACAGCAAAATTGCTCATTTCTAGAACTACAGATGCTTTGTTGTCCGTGACTGTCCTGGTTAATCCTGGCCTCTAGTCATACTAGATGTCAGTAACAACCTCAGGGTCTGACACTTCAAAATGTCTTCAGGCATTGCTAATGTTCCCCAGGGGTCAAAACCGGCCCTGGTTGAGAACTCATGGCTCAGGGCTATATTGCTTCACTGTTGACTTGTTTCGTTTGTCTTTCTAGAAGCAGAGGTCTCTCTACATGGGCCTGGCTGTCGTGGAGCTCACTATATAGACCAGGCTGTATAGATCCTCCTGCCACTGCCTCCCAAGTGCTGCTACACCACACATAACATCCCACTGGCCAGTGTTTGAAAACCAGTGTGACAGAGCAAACTAATGCAGAGGTTCTGTGAGAAGCTGACTTTGCAAACTCCATTTTAAAGAAGGGGCTTCATCTTTGGCCATATAATGAGCTGGGGGGTGGGCGATCTTAGCTCCAGAAATGTGCTACCATAGCAGAAATCTAAACAGATACCCTAAAAATAGCCAATTAAGAAGATAGGGAGCAGGGCCATAAAATTTAATGAGGTCCAGATGTTCCTAGAAGGCATCCTGTCCTTGAAGATATCTTGTCAATTATTAATGGCCCTTTGTTAGGGTTTTGGCACCCCAAAACTAACCAATGGGTTCAGAAACTAGCTTATCCTATGTACTCCTCACCCAATCCCAAGACAACAGGACTCCAACCCCCCTGATTGCTGCGTTTCCCCTTTAAAAGTACCCCCCCCCCGCCAGGTTTGGGGCTGCACTTCCCTCACCCGCTGCATTGTCGTGGTGGAGGTGGAGTCCACACTCGAGTATGAATATGAATATTATTTAAAAACCCTCATGTAATTTGCATTGGAAATCCAGCTCTGTGAATTCATTTGGGAACCAGAAACTTGGGCATAACAGTTCCTCCATCTTGTATTCTCACTGAGGTCATTCCAGGTTTAACTAGGATGTGATCCCCTTTGGAGAATCCCATGGAAAATGACCCAACTCTTAAACTGCTTAGTGTGTGAAGCTCCCTGAAGCTGCCCCGTGAGGTGGCAGGATGTGGCTTCTGAAGCCTTAAAAAACAAACAAACAAACAAACAAAAAACAACCAAGTTCTCATACTGGGCATGGTGGCACATGGAAGGCAGAGACAGGTGGATCTCTGAGTTTAAGGCCAGACTGTCTACAGAGTTAGTGCCAGGACAGCCAGGGCTACACAGAGAAACCCTATCTCGAAAAAAAAAAAAAAAAAAAAAAACAAATCAAACCAAACTAAAACACAGCCACGTTCTGGACACTCAGGGCTACCACAACACTGTGTAGTCCCAGCCAGCTGAAATAAAGGCTCCCAGTTAGCTACAAACTGTCTGATTGGTCACCTCTGGTGAGCTCCCTGTAACGACAGCTGTTTTGGTTTTGAAGACAGAGTTTCATGCAGCCCAGGCTGACCTCAAATATGCTTTGTAGCTGAGAACACCCTTGAATTCCGATCTTGCTGCCTCCATCTCCTAAGTGCTGAGACATGGGTGTGACCGCCACGTCTGGTTTCATGCAGTTTGGGGGTAAACCCAGAGATTTGCACATGGCAGGCAATCACTCTATGCACAGAACCACAGCTCCTGTCCCAACACAGCTGTATTCATGGGTGTCCTTCACAGTGCCCCTTCCAGGGCCAAGTCCAAAAGAACTAAAAGCACGGTTGTAGCTGGGCTTGACGGTGCACACCTTTAACCAGCACTGAGGAGGCAGAGTCAGGCAGATCTCTGCGAGTTTGAGTCTAGCCAAGCTACCGAGTAAGACCCTCTCGCAAGACCTTGTTTTTTTAATTGCATAAGGAATGGACGGAGGCCTAAGCTAGCTCATGAACTGGCCCGATGCAGAGGCCTAGCTGAGGCCCTCAGAACGGCCGTTCTCGATCTCAAGGCCTTCTAGGTTTCCATAGTTTTCTTCCAACCACAGGTTTGTGCCCCACACCAAGGCTAACAGTCCCCACCCCCCAAAGAAGCCTTCTTCCTTCTCATAAAGAGAACCCCAGACTCCCTGACCAATTGCTGTCACTCATTGAGTATCGGGGTTTCTTATAAGCCATGACCCGGGTCCCCTCTCTTGTTCTCATGCCTCATATGAAAACAGAAGGAAACAGAGAAGTCAAGAAACCTGTTACAGGACACAGGGATAAGTGAGGCAGAAGGCTGGGTGCAGAACGACCCCCAGGCCCTCTGGAGCTTGTGCTCCGGCTCCTGCCGAGCTGTGCCATGATCCCACTCTTCCAGGAAGCCCTCCCCACATACCTGGCCCCATTTTCCTCTCAACCCCTGGACTCTCTGCTCACCTGGCCCCTCCCTCTGTCTGCCTCTGAGCCCCCAGGCGCTGGCTTACCTCGTAATCTTCCCCAACCCTATTCAGGGCTATATTGACGGTGAAGGTAGAGGCGTCGTGGTGAGGCATCAAGGAAGGCTGCTCATCGGGCTTATAGCGGACAACGAAGGCTAGGTCAAACTGGGCCTGTGACAGGGCAGGGGACAGGAAAACCTGGATCAGTCAAGAGAGGCTGTGGAGGACCAGGGAGAGGCAGAATGGGCTCAGTGAGCGTCCATGTAACCTGCTATGTCCTCCAGTGCCCGCCACAGCAGCCGGCACGTAAGAGTCTCGGGAAGAACGGATGGAAAGAGGGAGGGAGGGAGAGACCAGGCTGAGGGTCCCCCCCACACCACATCCCCCTCCATACCTCACCTAATGGTGTGGAGATATTACTCTTCCCTGGGGAGCAAACGTCTAGCTTCTCCCTAAGGCTGGAACTGTGCCCACCATCCCCCATCCTGCCGCCCCCCCCACCCCCCGCAGACCCACCCTGGTGTAGTAGCCCGGGTAGAGCTTCTCCGTCATGGGCGCGATGTACTCCACCAGGAACTTGTGCCACTCCCGCTCGAAGGTGATCTGGTTCATGTGGATGTCGATAGTGGGGACGTTTTCATAGCCACCCTGGATGCGGTTGTCCTGGAAGTGACCACGGAGAGTGAACCCAAGATGGCACCCGGACTCCCGGGCTCTGGCTCTGATTCATTTCTTCCCCTTGACCTTGGCACAGGATGGGACATTATATGACAAAGGGTGGGGGGTTGCATATGCTATTAAAGTCCCAATCTGCTGTTGACTTTGGGTTAATCAACAGGGAGGTCATCCTGGTTGGTCAGATCTAATCCGTGAGCCTTTTAAAGGAGCTTCTTGGGCAGACAGGTCATGGTGCCTGCTGGCCTTGGAGAACCCAGCGGTTCCAAGGTCTCCAGCTTTAGGGAACTGGTGTGCTCCAACAACACCATGAGCTGATAATGAGAAGCCAATCCAGAATAAAGAACAGCTCCAACAGACCCCTAGTCTGCAGGTTTGTGAGGCCCCCAGCAAAGAACCTGGATAAGGCACACCTGGATCCTGACCCTCAGAAGCCAGGAGACAATGAATGGGTGCTTGGGGGCTTTGTCTTGGTGCTGAGAACTGAACCCAGAATCTTGCAACACTAGGCAGGTGTTCCGCTGTTGAACTACATGGTGTTTTAAGTCTCTTAGAAATGGCATAGAGGGGGGCTGGCTTAACGGTTAAAATCATTGCCAGCTCTTTCAAAGGTCCTGAGTTCAATTCCCAGCAACCACATGGTGGTTCACAACCATCTGTAATGAGGTCTAGTGTCCTCTTTTGGCCTGCAGGCCAGAATAAATAATAAATAAATAAATATTTAAAAAAAAAAAAAGAAATGGCATAGAACTGGGGGAGACGATGTGGGAGTGTAGGTGGTGGGAACAGGATGGGGGATGGGACCCATTCACTGACGCTCTGGGGTCCATGGACTGTGCCTGTTTGCCCAGACACCAAAATACCTAGGTTAGGCAGGTAACCAGAAGCACAGTAGGGTCAGAGATCAGTCAGTAAGAGGCACACAGTAGGGTCAGAGATCAGTCAATTGGATCAGGTATGGATCTAGGAACTCATGCATCTTTAAAGGCAATGCCTAAAGTCCCCAAGTCCTGTAGGCCAGGGACTCCTCCTGAGAACAAATGTTCACCGCGCCACTTGCATCAGGTGTCTAATGAACTTGGACCTGGTACCCAGTGCCCTTCGTCCCCTGTTGGCTCATTTCTCCCCATTTCACATGCTTGCCTGGGGCAGGAAGCTGAAGCATTACAAATAACAAGGCAGGAAATGAAAACCCTGAACCTCACTTTAAGGCAGCTCAAGGCCACACAACTGGGGCCAACACTCCCAGTTTCTAAATTGTGTGTGTTCTTGCCTGCTTGCACCCTGAAAGTAAAGAGTCCTGGGCAGACCGGCTAGGTAACCAGGAGAAGAGCCTTGAAGGGCATCCTGGGTGAAGGCACAGCCTCCCAGGTGTCCATGGCACTACCTTGTTATCGCCCAGGGACCACTGGCCATAGTGCTCCATCTCCCCCACCAGTTCATCACAGGCCGCCTCCGTGAAGATGGGGAACCAGTAGACATCCGGACAAGGCTAGAAAGAGGGGAGACTCCATCACAGGCATCCAGAGTGACAGCACCATGTCCTCCTCAAACTGTGGGATCCCCTGTGTAGTTCCTGGTGAGTCTCCCCCAGCCCACTCCCTGAGCCTCGGGGACTCTGTGATTGTCCCCAAGAAGTCAGGGCTTGGTGGGTGCTGGTTAGACTGATCGAGGGAGTGAAACAGGACAGAGATCAGACAAGACTTTCCAGACAAGGTAACAGCCACAGCTACCATCAGCATGGGAGATTGCACACCTAGGGCAGAGACTACAGACATGAGAAGATGCAGCCCCCATCCCTCATTCTTGGCTCAGAGGCAGATTTGGGGCTGGTCCTTCCTCCTCTTCCTTGAGCGCCTGATCCATCTCCTGAATTCTGCTATCACAGGCCTAGACTACCATACCCAGCAGTTCCATCCTTCTTGTCAAAGCGTCTACAGACCTCAGCTGGAAAGTGCTACTGAGGAAAGAGGCCAACCCATCCCAAGCATTGCCGGGGACGGAAGACTGAAAGGGGCCCCTCTTCCCTCTCCATCCCCATTCAAGCTCCAACCCCCCCCTCCCCCCGCCCCGTGTACTCCCACAGCAGCAAGCGTGGGACGTGAGCCCCTTACCATCTCCACCAGCTTCCCTGCCAGAGCCTTGGTGTAATTCTCATGGATGTACTTCTCTTTCCAATCCTGTGGAGAATGGAAAATGTAACAAGGAATGCGGTTCCCACGCCTGTCCTGAGTCAGCTGTGGTCATGTTAAGCATGGGACGTTCCTGGGCAGTCTTCAGCCTTCAGGGCCCTCAAAACCTGAGTAGGTACGAACTCAAGAGAGGCAGGCGGGTTATCACCAGTGCCTGCTGGGTGTGGGAGTGAAGTCTGGACGTCCAGGATCTCACATTTGCACTGATAAGTACATTTGTGGGTCTGGATGTGTCTGTGCACAGGCGTGCACAAATGCCAATGTGAGTGACAAACCCCGTCATTTAGGTATACTGTCACATGCTGTCACAACTGCTGCTTCCTCTGATCATCGAGCCAGCCTCAGGGGTAAGCCAAGCCAGGGAAGATCAATGTTAGAAACTAGGTAAGTGAGGTCCAAAGGTTAAAAAGGCTCAAATAAGTCACAGCTCTCTGCTCCACTAGATGGCGCTGTGTCTAAGGTTCCCGCTATACGAGAGACCTGGAGGTGAACGGGGACATGTGGAAAACAGGTCATGCAAGGGTCTTTGGCCACAAAGATTAGTGAAATGGAGTCTCTCTGACTTCCAGCCCAAGCCCCACCGACCCAGGTCTCACCTCAGGATTGCTGAAAACCTCCCAGAGATCATTATGCAGGTGGGTGGTCTGGTAGTTATCCAGGGACAGCAGATGACCAAAGGCTTGGCGGTTGGTCAGGAACATGAACACCTCCTACGGAGAGCAGACAGCTGGAAAAGCCTTCTCACCCTGCACCCCCAGGGAGGGGCAGTGAGTGCTCCACCACCAGATTCAAGCTTACAAGGTTCAAGACCCAGCACCCAGCACAGCCCCCCCCCCCAGGCAATCAGGGAAGGCTTCCTGGAGGACTGAATATAAAAGAAAAGGATTCACTTGCCCTTTCTTGTTTGCAGCACTGGGGATTGAACCCAGAGCCTCAAGCCTGCAGGGCAAGAGCACTGCCAAGGGCTGTTATCCTGACATGTTGGTCACAGGGGAAAACCTAACCAAGCTGTCACATTAAAAACAAATGCATCGAGCCTGGCGAGATGGCTCAGTGGATAAACGCCTGCCAACCTGAGTACGATCCCTGGGACCCGTGTAAAGGTGGAGAGAAAAAACTGACTCCATGAAGATTCCTCATCGTCACGTACATACTGTGGGACATATGTGCACACACGTGTGCATGCGCATGTGTACACACACACAAAGAGAAAAAGTTCCACATTACTAAGTGAGACACTCAGTTTGATCCCAACATTAGACAATAAATCTACCTTGGGAACCAGGTGTCACAACACACACTAATTATCCTAGCACTTAGGGAGCAGAAGCAGGAGGATCAGGAGTTCAAAGCCAGTATGATCCTATTTCAAAACAATATACAAAGCCAGGTGGTGGCGCATGCCTTTAATCCCAGCATGAGGGAGGCGGAGGCAGGCGGATCTCTGAGTTTGAGGCCAGCCTGGTCTACAGAGCGAGTTCCAGCATAGCCAAGGCTACACGGAGAAACCCTGTCTTGAAAATCAAAAAACAAAACAAAACAACAACAAAAAAATACACACACCAAAACCATGAAAATGATGTGACAGTCTCTTGGACCAACTTCTCAGCCTCCTTTAGGCTGTATCAAAATTATATATAAACTGGATACGGCGGCACACATCTGTAATCCCAGAATTTGGGAGACTGAGGCAGGAGGATCAGGAGCTCAGGTCTATGGTAAGCTAAAGGTTCTTTCTTGAAACATCAACAAAACAAACAAAACAGACACAGACAGTTCAACAACCAGTCCCTGGTCTCTGCAGACTTGAGGGATGGCCTCACACCCAGTGCCCAGAGGACCCTGTTGGCCCCTCAGAAGCTCCTAGGCCTACGATGACAAGCTAGCCCAGTGTTCTGGTCAAGGCTAGAGGACACACCCCTGGCACCAGGACCTCCCAAGAGCCCCACTAACCCGCTGCCGGACGTTGGCACAAAAGCTCATGTCCGCATCCAGCTTGCTGTAGTGGAACAGGTCTGCGTGCTTCAGCTCGGCCCGCAGAGCACTGCCCTTGATCAGGTAGACGTTTGAGATATAAGGCACATTCCAGACACCACTGCAGGAGAGAGGAAATGACAAGGTCACAGTCTAGCAGGAAGGCTCACAGCCTGGGAGCCTGGGAGCCTGGAGCCAGGAAGAAAAGGTTCTATCAAAAATATAAATAACCTGGTGTGGACACACACATCTATAATCCCAGAACTTCCAGGGGCAGGGGGCGTTCATCTGAGGGTGCTAATCTGGACTTTTCTGTTTTTATTTTATTTCGCATACATGCATGTGCGAGCGTGTATGTATGTGCATGTGTGTGTGTGCGTGTGTGTGTATGTGTTTGAGTCACAGGACATGAGAGGAGATCAGAGGACAACTTTTGGGAGCTGGGTCTCTTCTTCCACCATGTGTGTCTCCGGGACCAAACTCAGGTTGTCAAACTTGGCAACAGGCGCCCTTACTCACTGAGCCATCTTGACAGATCTAATCTGTCTTCATTTTGTTTTGTTTTGTTTCAGTGCTAGGAACTACACCCAGGGCCTTGCAAACTTTCTACTCCCGAGTCAAATCCTAAACTCAACAGTGCTCATCTCCTCTTCCCACCCTGGGCATGGGAGCCCACAACAACCTTTAGGACGTCTTCTGCGTGATTGACTCTGGTCCTCTTTGCTTGAGGTTCAGTAGCGACTTGAGGGCAACCAGAACAGGAATTCCGGGGGGGCGGTACCACAAACCCAGGAGAAGAAATGAAGGTAACGGGTACTCACACACGCCGCCCCTGCACAATGTCCACGTAGTCCTCAGAGCGGGCGTAGTAGCCATCCGCACTCAGTGCTCCCCAGAAATTAGACCAGAGCCTCCCATGGCGGGTCATGAGTGGCGCAAGGACATTCCTGAGTAGGGGACAGACCATGCTACGGATGCGAAGGGGAGGGGCCCAGCAACCTGGGATTTGCATGCTGGGAACTCTAGACTTGTCACTGGGACAGGGCAGGCCTGGCTCATCAGAAACCTCATCCTTTCTACTCTAGGGACACACTCAGGAAGGGGCCATTCTATCCGCCTTGGAGCTGTCAGGTTGGGAGGCCCAGGAAGAGGGGAAGAAAGCCAAGGGTCTCCCACTTTGCTCAGGGTCCACCCACAGTCTTACTTGTTTTGCTCAATCAGGAGCCGTAGGGTGTCCGGCTCAGTCAGGGCCACATCAGCATCCACACTGAAGTAGTAGGTGCAAGTCTGGTCCTGGCGGCACAGGTCTCTGTGAGAGGAAAAAGGGTGAAGGGGAGAGGAAGGGAGAGGTCATCACGACATCTCAGGCTGGTCCCAGAGCTTCCCCAGAAGATACCACATCTGTCATTATAGTTTGGCAAAGGACCTTAGAACTCATGCAAACTCAGGAGTAGCCTGGGACCTCAAAGATCCCTTGCAATTTCAATACCCAAACCCCAGGCTTCTTAGCTCTCAGATCAACCACTCAGCTATGGCAAAGGTTTGATCTGGGGGAAGCACAGCCCACCAGATGGGGCTCAACCAACCCTGCCTGTCTCGAGAGCAGCTGGGCAACTAGTACCCATGGAAGCTGGAGGGGTGAATCCATCAGTGGCAGAGTGCTTGCTGGCATGGATGAGGTCCTGGGTTTATTGATAGCACCCCACAAATAATAAGCTGGGTGGTGGTGGCGCACACCTTTAATTCCAGCACTCGGGAGGCAGAAGCTGGTGGATCTCTGAGTATGAGGCCAACCTGGTCTACAGAGTGAGTTCCAGGGCCGCCAAGGCTACACTGAGAAAACCCTTTCTAGAACGCTCCCCCCAGATAATATACTACTACTACTAATTTTTAAAAGCATGCAGCTGGGTATGAAATGCACACCTGTAATCACAGCATTTGGGACAGGAGAATCTGAAGTTTGAGGCCAGCTTTGTATACACAGTGAGCTCAAGGCCAGAATGTGCTACATGGGACCCTGCCTCAAAATGCCAAAAACCTCCTAAAAATGTCCCTTTTGTGCCGGGCTTGATGGTGCATGCCTTTAATCTCAGCACTCAGGTGGCAGAGGCAGGCACATCTCTGAGAGTTCAAAACCAGCCTGATCTACAAAGTGAGTTTCCAGGACAGCCAAAGATATACAGAGAAACCCTGTCTCGAAAAACAAAAACAAAAACAAAAACAAAAAAAAGTCCCTTTTGTTCAACTAGTCAGAAAACGACAGTCTCTGACCTGAAGCTCCCCACTGCCAGTTTTGTTCCACACAGAAGTTGAGAATTGCCCTCTGTTCTTAAATGACTAGGAAAGGGGAAAAAAACATCAAAAGAAAATTATGCTTTCCTGTGAGGAAGTTAAACTTCAGTGTCCCGAAATAAAATCTTTCTGGAACACAATCTCATTCATTCATTATACATGAGTGGCCATCTTTATGTTACAAGGGCAGACAGCTCAGCAAGGGCGATGGAGCCCACCTAGCTGACTGGCAGAGCTGAGAGCTATCCAGTTATTTTAGGGATGTTTGCCAGCCACAGATTAAGACAGAGGAATTCTTTTTCGTTTGTTCGTTTTTTTTGGTTTTTGAGACAGAGTTTCTCTGTGTAGCCCTGGCTGTCCTGGACTCATTCTGTAGATCAGGCTGGCCTCGAATTCAGATATCCACCTGCCTCTATCTTGCCAGTGCTGGTATTAAAGATGTGCACCACCTCCACCCAGCGAGACAGAGGAAGTTTTATTTTTTGAAACAGCCGCGTAGCCACGTAGCCCAAGCTGGCCCTAGGCCAGCTATGTAACTGAGGGATGACCTTGAACTCTTGACCCTCTGGCCTGAGATTTTGGGTGTGTTCTACAAGGGTCAGTTTATGTGGAGCTGAGGACCAAACACGTGCTAGGCAGTCACTCTACCAAATGAGCTCCATCCCCACCCCTAGACATGGCTTCTTGTGCCTTTGTTTTGGGGCTGGTTTATTTATTTATTCTTTATCATTAGCATGTGAGCACACCACGGCATACATGCAAGGGTCAGAGGATGAGTCTGAGTTGGATCTATGCTTCCACAGTCTGGCGGTTGGCCTCTGAAGAGCCGTGGTTTTTGTTTGTTTTCGAGACCAGGTTTTCCTCTATGTATCCCTGGAGCTTGCTCTGTAGGCTAGACTGGTCTCAAACTCTAGAGATCCACCTGCCTCTGCCTCCCGAGTACTGGAGTCACCAGATTTCTAATGTCTCGGTCAGCCCTGATCTACTTCTAGCCCTCCAGTCTTTCTCCTTTCCCTAATTTGCTTCCTAAACCCACATGACACTGTCCGGGAGCCCCCAAGTCATCCTGACAGAGTCTATTCCATTTTACAGGAAAGCCCTGGAACCCAGACAGGGACAGAACTATGTTGGAGACCACAGAGCTTTCTGAATATCCATCCCGCTGCTCCCAATGCCATGGCCCACCCGCCACCACCATCCACGAAGAGGCTCCTGTGCTTGACTCACGCGCCCATGTTCCTGGCGTCGGCGTTGGCCATGCGCATCTCAGGACCCACTAGCTTCACGGACTGGTACTCACTGCCGTGCTCCGCCAGGAACTTCTCCACTTCAAGCTTGTGGTGCTGTTCCTGGAAGTGGGAAGGCAAGGAGCAGATGACAGTCAGGTCCCAGGAAACATAGCAGCCCTGTCACTCACCAGAGGATGCTGTCTCTGGCACACTCCTGCCACCAGCACCTCTGAAGGGACTCTAGCCAGCCCGAGCATGGCAAACATGGCTCTCGCTGGCTTTGATCTTCTTTCCTGTTCCCTCTGCCTTGCTAAAAACCATTGGATTACATTTCTAAACCTATTTCCTTATCTGGCCACTTCCTCCTCCTGAGTCTATCAATATCCAGCTACCAAGGTACTGAAGTCCAGCAATCAAAAGCCCCCTTTGGCTCACCTAATTAACATGCCCATTAAAACGAAACCCCTCATCGTAGCAGAGGGCTTCCCCTCTTACCTTTATAAGCTGCCATTTGCCTATGAGCCACATCTGTCTCCTCTATCCAGGGGCAGTCTTTGCCCCCCTCCAAGACAAACATCCTGTCCTTTTTCCCTTTTTCACTTCCCCCTTCTCCCTCATCCTCTATCTCTGTCTTTGTCCCCTATCCTCTCCTTCTGTCCCTCTGGTGCAAATAAATCTCCTTTGCGCTGAGAACTTGTTCTTGGGGTGTCCTGAGTCAGTTGCGTTCCCTTCAATCTGTCAGGTGCCCTTTTCTGGTGATCCCTTCACGCTCATCTTCCCTGGCTAGGCCCCGCCCCAAAAGTCTCTTTCCAGCTCTGTCATCACAATAGCTCCTCCTCCCAAGGACCCTATATCCAGAAGATCTGAGGATCTTTGGAATGTGATGTTAACACATATACAGGGCGATCAGAATGCATATACGACAGTCTGCACCTGCCCCCGCCCTGCCCCTGGACACGGAGAGAACAGGCTTTTTGGTTCCAAACCTAATTAGGGAAGCCCCAGCTACTGACACTGTGGTGCCACATCATCATCTACAAATGGCATCCAGGGATGCACGTGGCCTGATCTATCACAGGTGTGATTCAATCAGTAGACCAACATCAGCTCTGCTCCGAAGAGCTTATGACCTATGGCAGTGCCCTGCTTCTGTCTCTGCTTTAGGGAAAGATGTCGCCTCCCTCAGGTGACTGGGATCAGGCAGTAAGTCATAGCCAGCACACAGCAGGTCCTCATGTCTGTGACTGTTCTCTTTCTACCCACAGTGGCAGTTCATGTTCACTCAGGGGAGCTGTGAGCCACACGAGGGCAGATCCCACTGCCTAGCTGTTTGTAGGGCCTGCTGTGCATGGGAGGTGAATGTGAGGAAGCCAGGCAGGGAGCCAAGCTGAGTGGGAGACTGTGGGTCCCTGGGATGGGGCATCTTGTTGCAGCTAAATGATACACAGGGGAGACACAGACAAGACAGCCGAGAGGGACTCAGAGCCGACAAAGGGCCCCTGTAGACTGGGTAAGATCTGGCCAGTGAAAGACACAGCAAAGCAGAGGAGGCCAGGCTTTCCCTAGCCAGGAGAGTGCTGAACTACCAGGCCTGCTTCCCACAGAGCTCAGCGCTCAGGGCTTGTACCTATTTTCCCTGAAGGAGCTAAAGCAATGGAAACCAACTTGACTTTCACCAGATCAAACCCTCACACATTAAGGAGACAAGAAACAAAAATGACAAAAGTCAAGTGTGGTGGGTTGAACGAGAATGGCCCCCACAGGCTCAGATGTTTGAATACTTGGCCCCTGGTTGGTGGAACTGTTTGGGAAGGATCAGGAGGTGTGGCTTTGTTGGAGGAGGTGTGTCACTGGGGGGTGGGCTTTGAGGTTTCAAAAGCTTTCTGCCATCCCTAGTGCTCTCTCTCTCTCTCTGCTTCCTGCTCATGATTCTTCTAGATGTGAGCTCTCAGCTGGTCCTGCCACCACGCCTTTGATCCACTGTCATGGACACTAACCTTCTGCAACTATAAGCCCAATCACAGTTTCTTTTATAAATTGCCTTGATCACGGTCTTTGTTAAACAGATAGATAACTAGACACAAAGGTGTCACTGTGTGCTGTGAGTGGGACAGCCCTTTTCCTACTGCTATGGGTAAAACCTAGGGATTTGGGATTGGAGAGACTGTTCAGTCACTAAGAGTGATTGCTGAGCTGGGCATGGTGGTGCACACCTTTAATTCCAGCATGGGGGAGGCAGAGGCAGACGAATCTCTGAGTTTGAGGCCAGCCTGGTCTACAGAGTTAGTTCCAGGACAGCCGTGGCTGCACAGAGAACCCCTGCCTCAAAAAACCAAAATAGATAAGTAGACAGACAGACAGACAGACAGACAGACAGACAGACAGACAAATAGTGAGTGCTTGCTGCTCTCCCCGAAGACCTGAGCTTGGCTCCCAACACCCACGTCAGACAGCTCACAGCTATCTGCAACTCCAGCTTCAGGGAATCCAACACCCTCATCTGGCCTCCATGGGTACCTGCACTGACGTGAACATGCACACATAATTCTAAAAATTAAAGTATTTGGAACCCAGGGCTCCCCACACACACTGGGCAAGTATGCGATAGCTAAGTTACACCCTTAACGCTTTATGAAACTTTTGTTATGGGAGAGGGACAGGCTCACTATGTAACCCAGGCTGGCCCCTAACTACAAACCTCACACCTTGGCCTCCTCGGTAGCTAGGCAGTTCCTCCCACCCCAACCCCTTACTCTTCTATGCACTTCACAGGTCAACTTGTTTAATCCTTGCAACAGTTCAGTGTGATTACCTCAATTCCAACCTCGATCTCATAAGTAAGGAAAGAGGAGCAGAGAGTTTAAGGCTGGTGCCCCAGTCACACAGCCAAGTACCACCGCTGGGATTTAAGCACAGGTCTGACCCAGTCAGCCTAGTGATTTGGGGACATAGCCCACTGCCCACTTCCATTCAGGCCAGATTCACTGGGATCCTCAGAGGTCTCAGGCCAGCTCACGAGGCTGGGACCCTTGAGTCAAGCCCCACACGCATCTTCTACCCACGTGGTTGTGAATGAAGAGTCGAATCTGTTCCTGGGGGTATCGCAAGCGCAGCAGCCGCAAGAAAAACAGGGACAGGAACGGTGTGGGCTGCTCAATGAACACACCGACCAGGACAGTGGGCAGAGCTTCATCCTGCAGAGGGAAGGACGGAAAAGGAGTCAAGAAGGGTCTCGTCACTGTCTGCCACCAAGTCCTGACTGCAACCCAAGGAAACCTGAGGTGGAGGCCCATGGCCTCAGGAAACTAGATGCTTGAGTTGCACAGCATCAATGCAGGCCATGCAGGTGTGGGGCTGGCAGGACACACGGTGAGGCCTGCCTAAGAAAGGCACAACCAGTTCCCAGGTTCTAACAAGGACCAGTGGATAGCACGATACCAGATCCTGGCTGATGCTGTGTTCAAGCTAGGCCATAAAGAGCGACAAATGCTCACAGCATCGGAAGAGGCTAGGGGAGAATAAAGGGCCAGTGAGAAGAAAACAGACTCAGACATCTGGAAAAAACCTGGAGCCTGCGTGGTCTGGAGGAGCTTCCTGGAGGAGGCACTTGGGTGGCCCCTCTTTACCTCTTGCCAATGCACCACTCCGCTTGGGGTCACCTCCCCTTCCCCCCATCTCATGGGACTGTCCTCAATTCAGCTCAGGCCAGGCCTCACCCTAATGCCCTTGAGGCTGCGCAGGCCCTCGTCGCACACGGTGCAGCCCGTCTCAAAGGTCCAGAATCGAGGAATGTAGTTGCCCAGGTAGTTCAGCTGCAGCTGGTGGAAGTCAAATGCAGTAGTAAGGGCCCAGCCAGCCACACCCCCAAACTAGCCAATTCCATCTCCCTTCTGCCTGCCATCTTTCAGGGTCCTGGGGGTGGGGGGCGCTCCATCCCCCAGGAGAGCACCTGGCTGCTGGAGTTTATAAAAATCCAGATTCCTAGGGACTGGGCCTCACAGGATTTCATGTTGGGTAGAACCAAGACCTGCATTTTTCTTAATTTGGTTGGGGGCAGGGGTAAGCAGTCTTAAGTAGTCCAGGCTGGCCTTGAACTCCCCATGTAGCCAAGAATAACTTTAAATTCCTGATCCTCCTGCCTCTACCTCCTGAGTTCAGAGATTACATGTATGCACTACAATGCCTGCCTTATGTGGTCCCTATGACCAATTCCAGATCCTCATGCATGCCAGGCAAGCCCCCTACCAGCTGAGTAACACCTCCAGCCCAATATCTGCATTTTCCCTCAGGGTCTCTCTCCTCTCCCGCCCACAGGATTCTAACGCTGGTGGCTGACAACCAGTCCTCCTGGACCACTTAACTAGGGTCTGCTGTCCCCAGCCACCATCTGCCCCAACCCCTTCCACAATGCCACGAGTGACAGATTGGTCCCCAGTGCAGGTATCCAATACATGTCCACTCAATGAATAAATGACTGCCATATCGCACCAGCGTAAGATGATTGTGGAGCCTTCCTCAAAACCTAGATGGGGACAGTGGCCTCTTACGGATCCTGTGATCCAGCAGGGATGGACAGGGGCACCATGGCCACCACAGTGGAGAAACAGGACACCAGGCCAAGCTTGTATCAGAGGACCCCAAACAGTGGCACAAACGCCAGGGTGCAGTCACAAGAGAAGCAGAACTGGGACTCTGGCTTCCCCCCACGCTCCCCCACGGTTGGCCCCCTCCCTACCTTGGTGGGCCCATTGCCATGGATAACCACTGGAAGCGTGTCATAGGCCAGATTCCGTGCTCGCACGTGGCCCATTTCAAACTTGAGTACGACTTCATCTGGGGATTAGAAAGCACAGATCCACACAGTGGCAGAGGGGCCAGGGCTGGGGACTCACAGGCTGGGGCTCTGTGAAAGGCATTTCACCCATTTTTTTTGAGACAGGGGACAGGGTTTCTCTGTATAACAGCTCTGGCTGTCCTAGAACTAGCTCTGTAGATCTGGCTGGCCTCAAACTCACAGAGATCCTCCTGCCTCTGCCTAACGAGTGCTGGGATTAAAGGTGTGCACCATCGGTCTCCCCATTTTAAATTTCTTCTTTTTGAAGATTTCTTTTTATTTGTGCATGTGTGCGTGTGTGTGTGTGTGTGTGTGTGCATATGTACGTGTATGTGTGTGTGTGTGTATGTGTGTCTGTGCACATGAGTGCAGATGCCTAAGGAGGCCAGAGGCATCAGATCCCCTGAAGCCAGAGCTACAGGTGGTTGTGAGCCTGACATGGGTACTGGGAACTGAACTCCCATCTCCTGGAAGATCTCCTGGCCACTTTTAAAATTACATTTAGCCAGGCATGGTGGCCCGTGCCTTTAATCCTAGCAAGCCGATCTCTGAGTTCAAGGCCTATTTGGCCTATAGAGTGAGTTCTAAGACAGCAAGGGCTACACAAAGAAACCCTGTCTCAAAATAAAAAGAAAAGTTGCCTTGATTAATTTAGTGTTGGGGGTGTATATGTGGAGGTAAGAGAACAACTTGCCAAGGTCAGTTCTCTCTTTCAACCATGTGGATTCTGGGGCTCAAACTCGGATCTTCAGGCTTGGCAGCAAGCGCCTTTACCCGCTGAGCCATCTCACCAGTCTTAAAATCCCTTCTTCATGGGGTAAATGTGTGGTTGGCAAACATTCAACACAGCAGCATGGGAGGAACACAGGGGCAACAGCGACCCCTGTCTTTTGTGTGGTGACCCATTAGAGCCAAAAGTGGGGTGGGGAGGGGCAGCAAAGACTAGACCATCCCAGCTTCAGACACAGGGGCAGTACTGCAAGCGGTGTGTATGATACGTGTGGTCAATTAGGAAGACCTGTAGCAAAGCGAAGTCATCTCCAGTTTTGGGCCCAAGGAGAAGGGGTCCCTTGTACTGACACGGCATGCAGGGTGGGGCCGAGGGCCAGCTGCCTGCGGTGGCTATCCCGCAGTCTCTTAAGCTGAACAGCTGCCCTCCTCCCACCTTCTGAGAGACACAACTTTGCCCCCATGACATCCGGAGGGTCTCTGCAATCCGGGCAGAAGGCTGACATCAGTTTAGTGCAATGACCGAGGAGGGGCCACTTGGTTTTTCTTCTTTGGTTCCAGGCCTGACGGGAATCTCAAGTCTTTCCGCCACCTAAGCCCCACTTCCTCCTCAGGTTTCACCCCCTCCCCTCTCAGGTCCCACCCTTTGCCGGTGCCACTGCTTACCCAAGGCTCCATCCAGGTTCTGGAAGATTCGGCAGCGGTGGTCAAGGCTGATATTGATTTGCTCCTGCAGGAAGGAGGGCCTGGGTTGCAGCAGGGACAGGCCCCAGCCAAGACCAGGTCCCCAGCACACCCAGCTTTGGGATCCTGTCCCCACACTAGCTTTGCCTGCTACATCCTGGCTCTATTCAGAGAACCAGGAAATCTCAAGGCCGGAAAGAAGCTAAGGAAGCAGCTGGTTCAGCCATAAGGACGACAGCTATGTGACAGCACACGCTAAGGCGTGATGTTCCTATGTGCCAGTCTCCAGACCTGAGCTCCTATGTACGTACATGAATCTGATCATCACAACATTCCTGAGAGAAATGCTAATGGTATGGTTTTTTTACTCCTTAATACATTAATTTTTGGTTTCTGAGACAGGATCACAGAATGTGCAGGCTGGTTTTGAGCTACGTAGCCTAGGCTGGCCTCAAATTCACAATCCTCCAGTCTCTCTGGGATTACAGAGACACCACCAGGTGTAGCTTTTATTTTTTAATGTATATTTTTATGTATATGCATGTTTTGCCTACATGTATGTAAGTGTGTCAAGTGCATGTACCCACAGAAACCAAGAGGGCAACAGATCCCTGGAACTAGAACTACAGACAATTTTGAGCCATCACGTGGGTGCCGGGAACAGAAGCCTGGCCCTCTGCCAACAGCAGCAAGTGCTTTTAACCACTAAGCCATCTCTCCAGCCACAAACATTTCCTTATTTTTGCATTTGTTTATGTTTGTGTGCATGTATGTGCCGTACTACATGTATGGAGGACAGAGGACAATTTACAGAAGTTAGTTTTCTCCTTCTAACATGCGGCTCCAGGAGGAGACTGAACTAAGTCACCATGCTAGGCAATAAGCACCTTTACCCACTGACCACAACACAGGCCCTTGGCTTTGCTTTAACCCAACCACTCCAGAACTGTAAGCAATGACCATATTGTTTAAAAGCCCCAAGTCTATGGCAGTTTGTCACAACAGCCCAAATGGACAGAGGCACTAACCCAGTGGCTCAGACCCCAAAGGACTGTCCTCAGTTCAGCGTGGCTAGCGTGATCCAGGGTCAGGAGTCCCAGACTACCACCTACCACCTCTTACCCGCTTCTCTGGGTCCAAGAAGATCTTGGTGTAAAAGAGCTGGTCACTGTCACTGTCCTGGCCCTCCCACTCGGCCACCAGTTTGCTGAGGTTGGGGGCATAACCAATGAAACCTGGTAGAGGGGACGGAGACAGACATTTAGCCTCCAACCCCTGGGCTAGCTTTCTCCCCTCTCATTCACCTCCCACTGTAAACCTTACCTCGTCACTTCTGACTGAGGGGAGGTGGGATACACGCTAGCTAAAGCCACCAGCGAAGCTTTCCCAAGATCAATGGAACCCGCTGAACTGCACCCACTTAGTGCTAGCTCCCTAGACAGCAGATCTGCAAGGATCCAAGCTTAGATCACCTTTATATAGTCATCCGAGCAACTTAGATGGGAGAAGGGGGGAGGCTGGAAAAATGACACAGAGCACTCCAGGGTCTGAGCCCTGACAAGCAGGGGAAGCCCAGAGGAGCTCCTGGATAAACTGAGAGCTGCACAAGCAAGAAAGGGAAGAAACAGGACATGACCCTTGGGCTAGGCAACTTCCCTATCCCCGCCCCTGATCATAGCAACCCTGTTAGCTCTCTGGGCCAGTGAGACTGGCTGGTGGGGCCTGTGGTTCTACTCTCTGAAAGGACGAGAAACAGCTGAGGGCTGAAGTGCCAGAGGGGTTACAAGACAAAGACAGAGGGGCCAGGCTCAGCACCAGGAGAGGAGGAGGCCCAGAGGGCAGTGGGTGTACGTCTCAATAGATACAGAAGTTTTTAGCTGTTTTTAAGAAAAGTTTTCACATAGCTCTGGCCGGCTTTGCCCTCATTAACTAACCAAGGAGACCCTTATGATCCTCCTGCCACCATCTCTCCAATTCCAGGAGTGCAGGAGTGGGGCACCATATCGCCTGTGCAGTGCTGGCCGTGGAAGCCAGGGTTCTACCACCTGAGCTACACCCCCAGCCCTATTTCTTGTTTCTCATTTTTCTACACATTTATTTGTGGGTGTGTGCGTGAGAGAGAGAACGAGAAAGTATGTGCGCATGAGTTGTGTGTTAAGTGTGTGTGGTGTTAAGTATGTGTGTGTGTAAATCAGAGGACCACTTGCAGAAGCTGCTGCTCTCCATCGTGTGGATTTTTTTTAATATATTTTATTTATTATATATACAATATTCTGTCTGTGTTTATGCCTGCAAGCTCTGTGTTTATGCCTGCAAGCCAGAAGAGGGCACCAGACCCCATTACAGATGGTTGTCAGCCACCATGTGGTTGCTGGGAATTGAACTCAGGACCTTTGGAAGAGCAGGCAATGCTCTTAACCTCTGAGCCATCTCTCCAGCCCCCTCGTGTGGAATTTTTTAAGATTTATTTATGCATGTTTTATGTACATGAGTGCTCTATCTTCATGCCCACCAGAAGAGGGCGCCAAATCCCAATACACATGCTTGTGAGCCACCATGTGGTTACTGGGAATTGAACTCAGGATTGCTGGAAAAGCAGCAAGTGCTCTTAACTGCTGAATCATCTCTCCAGCCCCCATCATGTGGACTCTAAGGATCAAGCCAGATTGTCAGGCTTGATGGCAAGATGCTATGGCCATTGAGAAATTTCATTAGCCCTGCCATTTTTTTTATTTTTATTTTTTGACACAGGTCTCGTGTAGCCCACACTGGGCTACTGGATTCAGTGGTGACTCCAGTTTCTCCAGCACAGCTGGATGGCTTCAACTAATCGAGGAAGACATCCCTCGGAGGCTCTCTCTAAGACTGTGCCTTTGGAACCCACGACCCACAGCAACGTCAGGTACTGGACCCCACGCCCTGTACACAGCCTCTTACCTCCAGAGCCCAGGAACCGCTTGCCGTCAGAGACCACCGGATACTTGGCCTCCAGTCTCCGGTCGGGGTAGATGAGTTCCTCAGCCGAGAAGACCACCCGGCTCTTGGCCTGCTGGAACTTCTTTAAGAGTTCTCGAGGCCCGGAGGCAAACACCACATCGTAACTGTGGTCAAAGCAGGAAGAAACTGAAACAGGTCCAGAGAGAGATCCCACAGAAGGACCCAGGGATCAGGAGCCCCTCACATCCTGCACCAGCCACCACCTGGGAGACGGAGCTGCATGCCCCTACTTCCCTCAGTCTGCCACATTTCCATGCCCATGTTGGGTAGAGACACAGTCCCCATAATCCATGCCCTTGTCATATTTGAATGTGGCTCATCCATCATCTCTGGCAGTTCACACCTCCCATCTTTTCACCAAGAGAGCATTGGCCTACATCAGAGAGACTTTTCCTGGGGTCTCCCGACCTTAGATAAGCTTAGTTAGGGGGAGACTCCCTTACGTGTGATGTTCAGGTCTTATTTTGGACTCCCTGCCCCCAACACACACACACACACACACACACACACACACACACAAACACACACACACACCGCTGCACCCCACAGACCCAAACAGGAATTCCCAGCACACCCACCTGTCAGTGAAGAGAATAACCAGGTCCTCCTTGTCTGCGTACTTTTCCAGTGCCTTCTTCAGCAGCCGGACCTTCTGTCCTCCCCCTGACGATGGCCCACTGTCCACGCTCCAGTCCTCCCCCAAGCCCAGTGCCTGCAGAGAGAGGTCCCCAGCTCTCGGTAGAGGAATATTCCTCCACCAGTTTGGGCAGTAGACTTCTTTGCTTCCTTTCAACCCAATGTAGGGAAACCATACCAGGTGATGCCAGAGGTGGTCACGTGACCCGGGATAACCAATCATCACTTCCCGCTCCTCTACCCCTCCCACAGCTGGAGCTTTGAGTATTTAACCCAAACATGACCTATCAGAGTCTTCCCTGGTCCATTGTATTCTGATCGGCTAAGGTTGAAAAGTTGGGGTGCAAAGCCTGGGGCTAGAGTTCCTTAGCACAGTGGAAAGAGCTTGTCTCTGGAGATAGAAAAATGAAGCTCTTGGCTGCTTGGGACCCTGGATCCAGCCATGCCTGAAGCAGCACTCTGCGTCACCATGATCCATGGCAGCCGACACACTTCTTTCTGTGTAGGCCACAATGACGCCAGCGTTGAGTATATCTCTGTCCCCAGCGCCCAGCACCATGACTGACAGAGAAGTACTCAGAATGGGCCGCCGAGGGGAGGGCTGACTCCCTGCAGGGCTGGGCCCCATGAACTGCCCACAGAAGACAGGCACGGCAGACAAGCATGTCTCTTTGTGATAGTGTACAGACTCCAGAGGTCTCCAGAGCACATCCATTCCAAGATGCCCCAGGGGATTGTGGGAATGATGGTGCCTAGGTCCTGCGATCCACACTAGTCTTCCAAGAGAGGCCTCCCTATGCTACCATCCAGAGCTACTCCGCATCTCTCTCTCACCTCCAAGAATCTGCTCACACTCTGTCCCTCATCCTAACCTATGTTCCTCCTGGAGCCTGAGTCTGCTCCAAGAGCCCTAAGCGTAGGAAGGAGAAGCCCCTCTCTCTCTCTCTCTCTCTCTCTCTCTCTTTCACACACACACACACACACACACACACACACACACACACACACACTGTCTCCACCCTACCTAGGAAGCCCTCACCTGAATCTTGTAGTTGAAGAACTGGGCTGAACGCTTGAAGCGGCGGAAGCCCTCGGTCTCTTTTGTGGCCACAGTGAGGACCAAAAGGTTGTCTGTAGACAGAGAAGGACATGGTGAGCTGAATGAGGGCAGAGGAGAGTCTTAATCAGTGGTCTTCCTCATCACACCATCACAGACAAGGGCTCGGGCTGTGCCAGGGCCACCCAGTGGGTTAAGAACAGTGTTGGGGCATAACCCTTCTTTGCCTACGCCCTGGGCTCCTTGGCTATGGAAACTGACAAACATATTGGGCAGCACCCAGGGGAGAGGGTGTCTGCACCCTGGTTTATGAAACCAAGTCTCTGGCTTTAGAGGGTGCAAGCACCACTTGGGGTGGAGGGGAAGAATGCTCTCTGTGGGGGGGATCTCTGGCCAGTGCTGGGCATCAGAGAAGAGATGGCCACCTGTTCTCAATGCGGACAGTGAGCGTAGACATACTCATCCACTCTGGTCTTCCCCCAATCTGTGAGGGTGACTCTCCCGATGCCATGCCTCCCGTTCAGACTGCCTGGGGCAGAAACTGACTTGAAATCCCATCAGTCGTCCATGTCTGTAGTACGATTTTTCTTCCGCCTCCCTCCCTCTCATTTTGAAAAGGGGTCTCATGTAACCCAGCCCCATATCCGACTCCACAGGTAACAAAGCTGCCCTTGAACATCTCTACAGATCTTCCTGCCCCCACTCCCAAACACTGAGGGTGCAGGCATGTACTACCACACTTAACAAGCCTGGCTTTGTTAACACTTCCTAACAGGGGGCCTCTCCCCGCTCTGCAGAATGACTTCATCTCTGCAACAGAACATGCTAGAAGCTGCTCCCAAGATATCCTCTGTGGGTGGGAGCCCCCAGAAGTCCCTTTAGACCCCACTGGGAGGCTGTGATGCCTGAGAAGGGCGAGTCCCTGACTTTATGCAGTAAGGTCATTGAAGTCCCTGTCTTTCAGGGCTACCAGACATTTGGCACAGAGAGAAGTCAGTGGGGCTGACCAGCAAGGGGAATGCCTTGCCCAGCAGTCACGGCTCTGTGCAGCCAGAGGTGGCCTCATTCTTTGGTTTGTGTAGGCTCTTCAGCCTGAGTCTTCCTGCCGGCTTCTGTCTTTCTTGCCAGGAATTCCAGGGCCAGTCATCATAGCACCATAGCACCCTCCGCCTTCCCACTATCAACCCCTGTGAATCCCACTCAGACTTCTGGCCTTGGAGGACAGGTCCACTATTCATTGGTTGTTATGGTTCCTCTGCATCCAGGATTCCCATTTACCTAGGTGACCAAAATACTGTCGTTGTTGTCGTGGTACCATAGTGATATTTAATAATAAATAAATAAAGCTTATATTAGAGAGTAAAACAGCCACACTGGTCAGCCATACAGACCAGGCAGTGGTGACACACATCTTTAATCCCCAAAGCCACGCTAGTTTGCCATAGTTAGGTGGTAGTGGTGCATGCCTTTAATCCCAGCACTAGAGAGGAATATAAGATGAGAAGAGACAGCTCTCACACACAGTCTCATTCTGAGATTCCTAGAGGCAGGATCACCATTTTGAAAGAAGCAGAGGTAAGAGACAGTGGCCGGCTGCTTTGCTTTTCTGACCTTCAGGTTGAATCCCAATATCTGTCTCTGGGTTTTTATTATTTGTGCTACATCCTCCCCCCAGAAGAAAAACAAAACCAAACAAACTCAAAAACCCAGCCAGGCCAGCAGCAGGCAGGTAAGTCCTTCCCGTTCCCCTACCACTAGACATCAGGAATTAGAGCCCAGAGAACAAAGGGACCAGCTCTCCCAAGCTGGCTGAGGCTACACAGGCAGGAGGCTGTCCCATAGCAAGGGATCAATGACACAGGGACCAAGATGGGGTTGGCAGGACCCAGTAGTGTGGGTCTGAGCAGGAGTGGACGATGACTCCCCACTTGACCCACTTGGGGGTTCAGAGAAGAAAACTGCCATTCCCAGAGGGGAAAGGCTGCCTCCAGCTCTGGCCTGGATGGTCGAGTCTTCCTGAAGGTGAGAAGAGCCAGTCACCAGCTCTGAGGCCCCCTTGCCAAAGGGGGGGGGGGCAGGAAGAGTGTCAGGCCAGCATGCGTGCGCACGTGTGTGTGTGTGTGTGTGTGTGTGTGTGTGTGTGTGTGTGTGTGATTTGGGATTCTCCAAGGGCGTGTATATGATTCTGGATTCTCCAAGGGAGGAGGCCAGAGGCAGGAGAGCAGAAGAGGGGACTCGGCACCAAGTCTTCCATTCTCAAGGCCCTGCTTCCAAACAACACTAAGCAATAATGGCTGACCTTAAGCCAGCGAGATGGCTCAGCAGGTAAAAGTGCCCGGCACCCAGTCTGAAGACCTGAGCGTGATCCCTAGAAGCCACACGGTGGACGGAGAGAACTGACTCAGACCCCTGCACGCTGTCCTCTGACCTCAACACGTGTGTCTACACAAACGAGTAAACGCAGATGAGAAAGAGAGAGGGACAGAGACAGGCAGGGAGAGACAAAAACACCATCTCTTCGTCGACCCTAGGAAATGGCTGAGGGGGCTGAAGGGGCGGCCCCTGGCTTCCCAGACCTTCCCCGTGCCCCCCAGGAAGCCTCCTCTCCACTCCATTGACCTGTCCTCAACACTCACTCCTCTCCCCCGCTCCACCTCCTCCAGGAAGCCCTCCTTCATTTCACTCCTGAACCTGGTTGGTCCAATACCCGTACAAACCTGACGCTCTTCCCTAGGGCTGCAGCTTCTTCCTTGGCCTCCCTCTCTCACGCCAAGGCAGAGTATACTGTTTAAGGAGCAACAGGACAAGCCGATTTTAGTAAGAGCGGCTGTCAACTGAGTCCTTCCACGAGGCCACACGTTGCCAGAAGCGAGCATATGTTCTCACTGTATCCAGTACTCCAGTACTCCCTGGGGCCTCGGGCCTACAGCACACATCTGTAATTCCAGCTTGAAGGAGAGGGGAGGAGGAGCCAAAGTTCAGGGTCACCCATCACTATATCCCAGTTCAAGGCCAGCATGGACTAAATGAGATTCTATCTCAAAAACAAAGATGCTCCCTATAAGGGCAGTGACACTTTTATCGTCCTTCTACAGATGGAGAAACTGAGGCACGGAGAAGCTAGGGATATGCCTAAGGTCACAGACCTGGGAGTGAAACAAACGAACTGACTAGCATTTTTGTTTGAGACAGGGTCTCATTATGTAGCCCTGGTTGATCTGAAACTTACTGTGTAGACCAGGCTGACCTTGAACTCAGAGAGATCTGCCTGCCTCTGTCTCCAAAGTGACAGGATTAAAAGCATTTTCCATCATGCCTGGATGTTTTTTGCTTTCAACACTGTGTCTTACTAAGTGGCCTTGCCTGGCCTCAAACTCAAAGTCCTCCTGCCTCAGCCTCCCAAGGGCTGTGATTACAGAACTGCTCCACCTAGCCTGGCCTCACACTCACAATCCTCCTGCCTCAGCCTCTCAAGGGCTGTGATTACAGGACTGTTCCACCTAGCCTGGCCTCAAACTCACAATCCTCCTGCCTCAGCCTCCCAAGGGCTGTGATTACAGAACTGCTCCACCTAGCCTGGCCTCAAACTCACAATCCTCCTGCCTCAGCCTCCCAAGGGCTGTGATTACAGGACTGTTCCACCATGCACAGATCACAGCCACATGCTTTTTGTTGTGGTTTTGAGGTAGGATCTCTCTGTACATCCTTGGCTGTCCAAGAACTCACTCTGTAGAGAGGATGGTCTGGAATTCACAGAGATCCACCTGCCTCTGCCTCCGGAGTGCTGGGGTGGAAGATGTGAGCCACCACGCCCAGCCACGTCCACACTCTTAACCTGCCACAGCACCCAGCATGGTAGAGCACGCTAAAGGTAGAATTCAGAACTACTGGGGCTTCTCCAGGCTCCTCCAGGGCAGGTATCCTCTCCAGTCCACTATGAGCCGCCTGGGAGCTCTGGGCCACCCAACCAGTGTCAACACGGGGCTTGGGTTGCACCAGGATATCACTCCTACTTCCTTGCTTGTTGTGTATGTTCAACAGCCACCAGGGCAGCATGGGCCTGGCACCCTGTAAGCTTAGCCTTTCCACCTGCTGCCCAAAGTCCAGCAGCCATTTTCCCAGATGGAAAAACTGTGACCCAGGTCTTCAGAGATGAGAGAGAGACAGCAGAGCAGGGTGACGAGGACAGACAGCTCAGCAAATGCCTCAGTAAGATCAGGGCACCTGGAGCCCGGTCACCAGCAGGGTCGTCTCTGACGTCCTAGAGGGCAGCCGAGGTTCTAACTGGGATGGGCTGGAGTAGAAGGGCAGGCAGCAGCAGCAGGAGAAAGTGAGATGCTGGAGGTGGATGGGAGTGGCTGAACGCAGGGCTCCAGGCTCCTGCCAGGGAGTGGATCCTCTGCACACATCACCGGCTGCACCCCGGGGTTGGACTTCTCCATCAGATATTCTCTTATCGGTCCTCCTGCCCTGATGGATTAGACCCTCCAGAAAAACTAGCTGCTCTGAGCCCAGAGAGATTTTATGCCCAATACCTTGACTTTAAGGGGACTCAGGAACTGGCCTCCATCTCTCACGATCTTTAGGAACGAGGTATTGCCGTCCTGCTCCTAGGTTGTGAACACTAAGAGTCTCAGAGACTGTATGTCATCAACGTTACCAGCGGGAGGCGTGTGACCCTGTGTATAATTTAGCACAGAATCGGGAGGCATACAAAAATCCCTGGTTCCCAGTATGAGTCTCAAAGCTAGAACCCTCTCTCTCCTCTCTCTCTCTCTCTCTCTCTCCTCTCTCTCTCCTCTCCTCCCTCTTTCTCTCCGCTCTCCCTCCCCCCTCTCTCTCCTCTCTCTCCCTCCTCTCTCTCTCTCTCTCTCTCTCTCTCTCTCTCTCTCTCTCTCTCTCTCTCCTCTCTCTTCCTCTCTCCTCTCTCTCTCTCTGTGTGTGTCAGTGTCTCAAGCCGTGCTGGGGACCAAATTCTGGGCTGCATGCATGCTGGGTATATGTTCTTACCGACCGGGCAGCTTCTCCAACCCACCCAGATTCCTTTAACTACCCTACCACCCACCATGTCAAGGCCACCTCCTGGGTCTTCAAGCGGGATGGGGAGAGGGAAACAGGATGCCCTGGAGAATGTGGTCAGTTTGTCTTTGTTTGTCTGGGTGGTCCAGTCTGACCTCCTGGCTTGGGGTGGGGGATCTCAAGGACGCAGAGAACAGTGCTAGGGGCCTAAGGTCCCTCAAGGGGTGGGATGACAGGAGCACCCACTCAGGATAGTGGGACACAGTTAGGAACCCAGTAGCCCTTGGAGAAGCAGAATGAGCACTTGTCCAGCAGTCTGGCCGACCTGGGATCAACCTCTCTCAGCTGCAAGCCACGCTTACCTCCTTCACTCCAAAGCCCCTGCCTCACCCTAAAGATAACAAGAGCTCAGAGCTGGGTTCTGGAAGCAGACACGTCCAGAGAGGGGGAAAGAAGCCATTTTCAATGCCCACAAGCTGTGTGGCCTTGGGGGAAACCAATCAACTCTGGAGCCTCAGTTTGTGAAGCTCAAAAATGGGGACGATATAAGGAAACACTCCCAGAGTAGCAAATACACTTAACTGGTGAGGCCGGGCTGCAGTAGGTCCTGTCCGAACAACAGGAGCCTTGCTACTTATTATGGGAATTATCACGGGCTCCTCTGTGCTCTGAATGGGGGTGGAGAATGGGGAGGTGTATCTCGGCTGCCTCCTCTCCTGCCCGCTGCACAAACGTGGGAATCGTGGCCCCATGAGAGGAAGTGATCTGTCGGAGTCACCCGCGGGCAATGGACAAATGACCGCAACCCAGCTCCCCCGCCCTCCTTTCCCAGGTCGCCTGGACACTCGGGTCCCGGCACCACTCCACACACCGCGCCCTCACCCTCCAGCTTGGCGTCGTCCTTCGCCTGGGCCAGAAGGAGCCAGGCCAGCGGGGCCAGGAGCAGCAGGGGCCGCATAGCCGGGTCTGGGTACGATCCGCCTGCACAGAGACTCGAGCTGAACTGGAAACTTCGCGACTGGGCCGGCGGGCGCTGCCACGCACTGGGTCCCGCCCCGGGGGCGGTGTCGAGCACTCCTCCGCCCGCCCCAGGGAAGGTTTTTTTTTTTTTTTTTTTTTTTTTTTTTTTTCTCACTAAGGCGCTCAGGTCTTCCAGACGTGAGGCAGGTCATTGTGGTCCCTGGGTCCTGTCGCCGGCCGGTCCATGCTCTCCCAACTCTCTCTCCAGAGACGCTTGGTTTCAAACATTTCTTTCTCCTGTATTATTAGCTGAAAGTTCAACAAAATACATTGGTAAAACCAACTCTCTCTCCATCTCTCTCCAAGGGATGCAACGCTACCCAGAGGAAGAAATGGGCTAGGAGGACGAGGGTTTGATGTCTAGAAGAGTGGGACTTAATATTCACTGGGATCTGCACAGAGATGGTGGGATCTGTAGGGCACCTCAGAGTTAGCTCTCAGAGATTTCATTTTCTTTATGCCTTCACCAGACTCCATAAGTGAGGGTTTGAGCCTGGGGTGGACACAGGTGTTGACACCTTTGCTGAAACCATAGAAAGGCTAGTCCCAGCTCCCAAAAGGGAATCACTTAATTCGCCTTTCTGCCCCGAGGGGGAAGTGTGAAAAAGAGTGAAGAAAATTTTTGCTGCAGAGGTTAACTGTGGTGTGGATGTGTGAGTGGATGGGTGGGTGGGTGGGTGGATGGGTGGATGAATGGGTAAGTGGATGGGTGGGTGGGTGGGTAGGTGGATGGAGTGAAATCTTTCAAGGCATTTCACAGACAACCAAAGTAAAAATTCATCAAACATTTCCAGAGCAAGGGCTCCTGGTCCAGATGTCAGCCACACACATCCACATCTGGACCAAATCCTGCCCAGCTGTGGAAAGAGAGCTCAAACAGGGACCCTGGAGCCTCCTTTCCTCAGATTAAACTCTAGGGGCAGAGTTGTGGGGAAGGCACTTGAGGGAGTCAGGGAGCTGGGGAGCAGAGGTCTTTCACGGGTGCTGCTGTGTCAGCAAGGAAACGTGAATCTTCAGGATTCTAAGTGGGAAAGGCTGTCTCTTCAGTAAGGCTCACTCGTTAAAACCAGATTCTTCTCGTGGACAGGTAAAAACAATGCTGGCTGGGGTGGGGTGAGATATGCCAAATCCTAGTGCCCAGGAGGTGGAGGGAAGAGATCTGTTGTCCAAAGCCAGCCTCAGACGCAAAACACACAGCCAGACTCTGTCAGAGGAAGAGGGGTAGGAAGGGAGAGGCGTCATGGCCAAGCTGGAATCCCAGCACTCAGGAGGTGGAAGCAGGATCAGGAGTTCAAGGCATGCTCAGCCATATAGCTAGTTGAGGCCAGCCTGAACTGTATGAGACCCTATCTCAAAACAACCGCCCCACCCCCATAAAAAAGAAAATTATAGACAAACGTTTGCAACGATTATTTCTAGATTGTGGTATAAAAATGTTTATAATTTACACAGTATTGCAATGACATATTATTTCTGGATAGTTCTTGTTTTCTTTTTCCTTTCCTTCTTGAGGAAGATGTACCATATTTGTACAGTTGAGGTAGAGAAGATGAGAACAGGCTGGAAAATTGCAGAGGTTTGCTATACAGAGGTTGACTCCCTCACACAGTAGCAGTGAGACCCAGGGCTGCCCAGCAGCAAGCTCAAGGCCACAAGACGAGCCAGAGGAAGAAGCCTCGGCAGAATCTAGAATATTTACTTCCTCGCTGGGACCCAGGGTTGGGAGCTGCTGCAGCTGGGGACAGGACTTGGTGCCAAGCATCCACCGGCTGTTTTTGGCTCAGAAGACTGCAGACTGAGATTCCAAACCCTTAGAAGAGGAAAAGCAAGGATGAAGGAAGGAAGAAACAGTCAACCTGTGTTGGCTGGCTCTTTTTTGCAGGCACGGGGGTTGGGGACGGGGGCTTAGTTTGTTTTTAGACAGGGTTTCTCTGTGTGCCCTGTATAGCCCTGGCTGTTCTGGAACTCACTCTGTAGACCTGGCTGGCCTCGAAGTCAGAGCTCTGCCTGCCTCTTCCTCCAGAGTGCTGGGATTAAGGAGCGTGCTAGCACTGCCCAGTCCGGCTGGTTCATTTTTAAAGCTCTCGCTTCATGCTCGTAACTGCCTTTCTAGTCAGGCAGTTTACTTCTGTTGGCAAAATGAGAAACTGAGGCTCAGAGAAGCATCTGCTTGGCATCACACGCCTGATGTTGGGCCACAGTAAGGAAGCATTGGACAGTTCCCAGAGTCCAAGGAGACGCTCAACAGTGATATACCCCAGACAGGAAACATTCCTGGGCCATTCCAGAGTCTGACTTAGATGAGGGATCGGTTTTAGAGACTGCCTGCCTCTTCAGGAGGAAGAATTCACTCTCACAGAGCTTTGCTTCACTCTCTTGGTATCTGCTTCCTGTTTGTTTCACCAAATGGCTAGAACTTGAACCTGGTCCAAGTATCGTCCAGGATGGCCTGTCTCTTTAAGAAGAGGTGGTGGCTGCTGTCCAGATGTTGCTTCTCAAATTTCTAGTACGTGCTACGCGTGCTTTGGACTGTTAAAGGCGCAGGATGCCACTTTATTAGGAAGGTGCTGGACAACTACAGGATGGGGGAAGGTAGGTGTGTGTGTGTGTGTGTGTGTGTGTGTGTGTATCCCCAATTTCCTTTGTTGGTCTGGGGAGGAGCCACAGCTTCAGTGGGATGACCACACTTTGAGGTGTTTGATGGGCTGTCATTTCCCACTGGAATTAGCCCCAATAGAACACTAGAATTTTCTCAGCTTCTTCTTTAAGTAGAACAAAAACCAGGCAAATAAAGATTTTTATTTATGCTATAATTTCTGGCTAAGAAAAAAAATACGTATATTTATCTGTAAGCAGAGAGACTGGATGGAGAATGTCCTAGAAACAAGTACGTTGCACCAGGACTGGGGCCTCAGAAAGGAAAATGACTCTAAGCTAAATACTGAATACTTCATATGAGCCAGGCAGGTAGGTGTGTTAAAGCCTCAAGCACTTGCCCAGTTTAAGTCTCAGAACAAGCCTACTTTGTGGTATAATATCTATTTTATAGGTAGAGACACCGAGGCCCATGGAGGTTAGTTGACTTGCTAGCAGGAGTCAGGTCAAAAGTAGAACCCATCATGTTCCCATGGCCTTGCTGTGGCTATGCGGCTGACTCCTGCCTCTGGGCATTCCCATGGCCATGTCTTGGGGTGTTTGAAGATGACAAGGAGTTAGGAACACAAGTAATAAATAAGCCTTCGATCTAGAAATCTGTCTTGATGAACTGTTTCCCAAGAAACATGCCAGAAGTAGGCCAAGACATACTTCGATTACACCAAAGTTTGCAGCAAAAATACTCACAGGGGCTGGGATGGTGGCTCAGCAGGGGACCTGGATTTGATCTCCAGTACTCACTGAAAGCTAAGCTCAGTGGTGGGCACTGAAATTCCAGCACTGGGAGGTAGAGACCGGAGGCTGTCTGGGGCTTGCAGGCCAGGCGGTCTAGCAGAATCAATGAGCTCTAGGCTTAGTAACTGTTTCAAAAGATGGAGGGTAGGCAAGATGGCCAAATAGGTAAAGGTGCTTGCTTCAAAAGCCTGGCAACCTAAATGCGACCCTTGGAATTCATGTAAAGAACTGACCACCCAGAATTGTTCTCAGGCCTCATGTAGTGCACATATACAAACATACAAATATCATGTTCGCCTGCATGCATGTGCACGCATGCGCACACACACGCACAATAATGATATATTTTTTGAAAATTAAAAAGGGGTTGGAGGGATGGTTCGGCGGCTTGCACCCCACATCAGGCAGCTCACAGGCGCCTGTAACTCCAACTCCAGGGATCCCACACCACCCTCTGACTTAGACACACCACACTGCGCATGTGCAGGTCAGAAGCCAACTTGAAGGAGTCAGTTCTCTCCTTCAGCCATGCAGGCCCTCAGTACAGAACTCAGCTCATCACACTTGGTGGCCATTTGCATGCCTTTAATCCTAGCGTGTAAGAAAAGAGGAGGATCCCTTGGGCCCAGAAGTTGTTTGAACATTAAGATATCCTGTCTCAAAGATAAATAAACAGCCAGGCGGTGGTGGCGCACGCCTTTAATCCCAGCACTCGGGAGGCAGAGGCAGGCGGATCTCTGTGAGTTCGAGGCCAGCCTGGTCTACAAGTGCTAGGTCCAGAACAGGCTCTAAAAAAGCTGCAGAGAAACCCTGTCTTGAAAAACCAAAAAAAAAAAAAAAAAAAGAAAGATAAATAAACAAAAATAGTAAAAATAGTTAAATGCAATCAAAACAGGATGAGCACTCTTCCAATGGGACACTGGCTCACAATTTCAGCAAACAGTTTTCTGTCTGCTTAGCCCGCTAGAAGCCACTTCAAATGACTGTCAGCTGCGAATCTGCAACTGCCTGTCTGGGTCTGGATTGACCAGAATCCAAAGTGGAAATTGCCCGTTGTCGTCTGTCGTCTGTCAGAGTGTCCCCTTGACTTTTTTCCCCAGATGGATGCTGCAGGCCTTGATAAAGAATGAGATCTTAATGTTTTGTGTTATTTAATGAGTTACTCAGGATTGACATCAAGAAAACGAGTCGGTGTGCTCAAGAGACAGGCAGTCCTGGGCTGGATTTATGTCTCCCTCTGGTGTATTCTCAGACAGGCAGATTTGAAAGTTTGAAAATGTTGATAAAATATTTCCTAAGAAATTAATTTTCCCTGACTACTCTTCCCCCTCCTCCCCTTCCTTCCCGCCTCCCTCCATTTCCTTTATTCCTCCCCGTCTCCTTTCCTCCCTTCCTTACTTCCATTTACCCTTATGCCTTTTCTTCATCCAGAAATAGTTTTACAGAAACAGTACGCTTTTATTTTTTAACTTTAGGGCTGTTGAAACCATCAGTAGCAAACGAGGCGCAACACATGTTGGGTTTGGCTTGCTCTGTGATTTTCTTTTCTTTCTCTCTTTTTTTCTTTTTTAAACGGGATATTTGGACGCCTGCCCACCACTAGGCTCTCCAAAGCCTTCCCTCTCCCCCACCCCGCCCCGAGTTCTGACCACGCCCCCAGAGACTCCACCTCTCCTCCAAATCCCACCCCCGGCCGCTTTTTCCTCTGTCGCAAAAGATTCGGCGACGCTTTACGGCTGGCGGCGTTTGACGGCTGGGACGCAGCCTAGAAGAAGGAGGAAGCGGTGGCGGTAGCTGCCGGGGCGCCTGTGGCGGGCGTCGAGGTGGGCGCGGCGACGCGGGCCAGTGAGTAAGCGGCGGCGGCCGGGCAGGTGGGCTGGGCGGCGGGCCCGATGTGGCTGCAGCAGCGCCTGAAGGGGCTGCCAGGGCTGCTGTCGAGCAGCTGGGCCCGCCGCCTCCTCTGCCTGCTCGGCCTCCTGCTGCTGCTCCTGTGGTTCGGGAGCTCCGGAGCGCGGAGGGCGGCGGGCGGCCTGCGCTTGCCGTCCTGGTCCCGCAGCGAGCCAGGCGCCGCGGAACCGTCCGCCTGCCTGGAAGCGGCCACCCGCGCTTGGCGCGGCCTGCGTGATCGCGGCGAGGCAGTGCCGCTGGGCCCCGGGGTGCCAGCCCTAGTTGCCAACGGTTTTCTGGCTCTGGACGCCGCCTCCAATCGGCTGTGGGTGACGCCCGGGGAGCGGGAGCCTGCGGTGGCGCCGGACTTCGTGCCCTTCGTGCAGCTGCGCCCTCTGAATGTGCTGGCTGAGGCTGGAGAGGCGGTGCTGCTGCTACGGGAGGGTCTGCTGCGCCGAGTGCGCTGCCTGCAGCTGGGGACCCCAGGCTCGGGCCCTGCCGCTGGGGTCGCCGGACCCGCCCCGGCCTCCGGTCTCTCCGCGGGGTCGGGCCGTGACTGCGTGCTACTGCAGGAGGACTTCCTGGCGCACCGAGGCCGACCCCATGTCTATCTGCAGCGCATCCAGCTCAGCAATCCCACGGAGCGTGTGGCCGCGTTGCAGACTGTGGGGCCCACCGCGGGCCCCCTTGCCAAGTCCTTCACCAGCACTCTGGAGAAGGTCGGGGATCATCAGTTTCTTCTCTACTCGGGCCACTCCTCACTCACTCCATCGGGGCCAGTGCACCTGGTAGTTGTGGCCTCTAAGAAGTTAGTGAACCGGCTCCAGGTGGCTCCCAAGACCCAGCTGGATGAGACGGTGCTGTGGGTGGTGCATGTCTCTGGTCCCATCCACTCCCAGGTGCTCAAAAGCAAAGGAACCAAGGAACTCAAGGCGCTGCAGGACTTGGCAAGGAAGGAAATGCTAGAGCTGTTAGAGATGCCAGCCTCGGAGCTGCTTCAGGATCACCAGCACCTCTGGGCCCAGCTGTTCAGCCCAGGTGAGGCCTTGGTAGAGGCTCGGTGCAGTCTCCACTTGCACCAGTATCCCTGTGTTCCACGTTAGAGACATTCTCCGTGCCAGGCAGCGCTTACACCGAGGGTTGGAACTTGGTCTTGATGTGAAAGGGTTGACTCTCTCTTCTTGACCACTTTGAAGCTGTATGACCTCGTTTCTGTGGTCTTAGCTTTCTGAGTAAAACAGTATATGTTAAGGGTTTTATTGAAGATCTGAGTGTTAAGTTTCACTTTTATTGTCTGTTCTAGGCCTTGAGGTCTGACGTGAGCAGGTGGAGGGTTTTGTTTTGTGTGGGGATGGGGTCAATTTGTAAAGAATAAACCACCAGGGAGACCCCACTCCCCCAGACACTCTGCTTGGGCCCCACAACCTGCCTGGACCTGGCCTCAGCTTCTGACCTTTGATCTTCATCTTGACATTGTGGCTGCAGCTATTACCAGAATGCTGGAGGCTTCTTCCAGCCGGCTGGAGTGTGCGTGCTAAATGAGAACTTTCTTCCTTTCTTTTATTTTTTTTTTAAAGTCTTTTATTTGCGAATTTCTTTGCAAATGAAACCCTTTACTCTCAACTGTTAAAGAAAATGCAATCCTCAGCACTCAGGAGGCAGAGGCAGGTGGACCTCTGTGAGTTCTAGGCCAGCCTGGTCTACAAAGCAAGTCCCAGGACAGAGTTACATAGAGGACCCCCCCCCCCCCAAAAAAAAATATTGCTATCCATAGTACTGAGTTTTGGTTTCCAGGTTTACTGATATCAGCACCCATGTGTAAGGTTGTGCAGAAAGAGTTTAGTTCATTCAATGGGTGCTTTTGCCGTAGGCTGTTGGACAAGTTAGCAAGCGAGTTCTTGTTTGCACAGTGTTTGCCTGGGTCAGGAAGAAGAACTCCTAGACTGGAAAGTGCTGTGGGTGTGGAAGAGAGTGAGTAGCTGGTGGGAGTCAAGTGCGGGCTGGGAGGGCTGCTCAGCTCCCCTGACATGGAGCCAGAGTTACGTCCAGTCATGTGACAGGGAAGTGGGCATTTAGCCTGGAAACTGCCCGGAGCAGGAGCGGGGTGGCGTGAGCTTGAAGCCATGAGGAAGGACAAGAGGTCTGGTTCTGAGCCGGAAAGGTGGGAGTCGTCAGAGTGTAGACTGAGACGGGGCACGGACACAGGTAAACGGTTCCTGGGGAGCCCAGGGGAAGGAGGAGGTCCCTGGGTTGTCACATGGAGATGGAAGTGGTGGACCTTGATATTTTGGGAGGTAGGACTGTTGGGCCATGGTTTGGCTAAGGGAAGAGAGATCTGGAGAATAACTCCCTGATGTGTGGGTGTGAGCAGTTGCTTGGAGATAACTAGGGGAAGCTTTGGTTGGGGTGAAAGTTCATATCAGATCATTTGTACCTGTCAGATATCCAGGTGGAGACGCTGAGGGTTTGATCAGCCCTGTGAGTCTAGAATCATTTAAATCGGAGCCAGTGTACTAAACGAGATTAAGGTACTTTCAATCTACAGTCTCAGCACTCAGACTGAGGGAGAAGGAGGACGAGTTCAAGGCTAGCCTGTGCTACATAGAGAGACCCTGCCTCCAAAAGAAAAAATATTAAAATAGCTATAGGAGGAATTAAAGAAATAGCTCAGTGGGTAAGAGCACTTGCTGCTCTTTCAGAGGACGTGGGTTTAATTCCCAGCATCCACATGGCAGCTCACAATGGACTATAACTCCAGTTTCAAGGGTTCAAGGTCATCTTCTGGCCTCCAAGGGCTCTGCACATAAATTAAGTGGACATACATACATATATGCATACATACAATAATTTGTTGTGGGGGTTAGTTTTCAAGACAGGGTTTCTCTATGTAATCATCCTGGCTGTCCTGGAACTCACTTTGTAGACAAGGCTGGCCTCAGACCCACTGAGATCTGCCTGCCTCTGCCTCCCAAGTGCTGGGATTAAAGGTGTGTGCCACCACTGCCCAGCAATAACTTTTTAAAGCTATAGTTACCAGAGAAAGTGGTAAAAGAACCAGCTAGTATTTTCTAGGACACAAATGACATCTGGTTGAGGGTTCTAGACCATGGGGTTGAGAAGACCTAACCCATGTATGTTGTTCTTAGCTCTGACAGGAAGTCCCACAGACCCTAGTTGGTCATGTTAGATGCCCTGTTACTTACCTCTGTTAATCGCTGTCACAAAAGCAACTTACTGAAGAAAGTTTATTTTGGCTTGTAGTTCATCATAGTGGGAAAGGCATGGTAGCAGGATCAGGAGGTGGCCAGTCACAGTCACACAGCATCTGCAACTCAGGAAATGGAGAGGTGAATGCTGGTACTCAGCTTGCTGTTTCCTGAACCCCAGCCCATGTTATAGGACCCCCGACATTTAAGGTGCATCTTCCCACTTCAATCAAATGTAAAAACTCTTCCATAGATGTGCCCAGAAGTTTGTTTCTGTGGCAGTTCTAAACCCCACCAAGTTGAGTGAAGATTTGGCATCTCAGGAAGTTAGGATGGCTCTACCATACCCAGGGCACCCAGCTGTTATCCTTTATTCCTGGACCTGAAGCTCCACCTTCTGTAGCCCTGATCCTCCAGCCAGGCCTTCTTCCCTAACGCGCAGCCTTTTCCGTGTTTCAGGTGTGGAGATGAAGAGGATCACAGACGCCCACACGCCGTCTGGCCTGACCGTGAACCTGACACTGTACTACATGCTCTCCTGCTCGCCAGCCCCACTGCTCAGCCCTTCTCTGAGCCACAGGGAACGAGACCAAATGGAGGCAACACTCAACTACGAAGACCACTGTTTCAGTGGCCATGCCACCATGCATGCTGAGAACCTGTGGCCAGGCCAGCTCTCCTCAGTGCAGCAGATCCTGCAGTTGGCTGACTTGTGGAAGCTGACCCTCCAGAAGCGAGGCTGCAAGGGGCTTGTGAAGGTTGGCGCTCCAGGCATCCTACAAGGCATGGTGCTCAGCTTCGGCGGGCTACAGTTCACAGAAAACCACCTGCAGTTCCAGGCCGACCCTGAGGTGCTCCACAACAGCTATGCGCTGCATGGAATACGCTACAAGAACGACCACATCAACCTGGCCGTGCTGGTGGACGCTGAGGGCAAGCCCTATCTGCACGTGTCTGTGGAGTCCCGAGGCCAACCTGTCAAGATCTACGCCTGTGAGGCAGGCTGCCTCCATGACCCTGTGGAACTGACCTCGGAGCCTGGAGGCCACACCTTCTCCGTCATGGTGACACAGCCCATCACACCCCTGCTGTACATCTCCACCGACCTCACACACCTGCAGGACCTGCGACACACGCTGCACCTTAAGGCCATCCTGGCCCACGATGAGCACATGGCCCAGCAAGATCCCGGCCTGCCCTTCCTCTTCTGGTTCAGTGTGGCCTCCCTCATCACCCTCTTCCACCTCTTCCTCTTCAAACTCATCTACAATGAGTACTGTGGGCCTGGAGCCAAGCCCTTCTTCAGGAGCAAGGTAAGCTCCCTCTACTCCTAGAGCCCCATCTTCTGCCATTCTCTGTCATATCCAGAACGGGTGTGACAGCCTAGGCAATAATGGAATATCCTTCAGGCCGGTGCTCATGCCCACAGCTCTCAATATCAGAGAGGAGTCCGTTTTGATAGCAAACTAGTTATGATAGTGTACTCCTGTTATCCCATCATTGAAGATGCTAAAGCAGGAAGGTTGTCCGTTTGACACCAACATGAGCTGCATGGCAAAACAAAACAAACAAAACCCAAAAAACCCATTGCTCCCAGAGGTCAGGCTCTCAGCGTGGGTCTGGGTGCTGCGGTCATCTTGTCAGCCCACAGCAGCAGGAGAGCCAGGTCCTCCCTGCCCCGCTCCTCCCAAGCCATAGGAGACCAGGGAGTGGATCTGGGCCCAGCATCCCATGCAGGAGTTGGGCCAGTCTCTGCCACCAAGAAACTGGTATTTGGTTTCAGGCCAGGCTTACAAAAAAAGTAGTGCTTGACCCTCAGGGCAAGGCAGCAGATGGAGGCAGGTCTGAGTTCCTCACGATAGGGAGCAGTGTGGAGAAGACCTTCCCAGTAGCCAGCTTGGCCAGCTATGGTAGAAAAGGCAGGCTCTTTAGCCTCTGGAGTCAGCAGACTCTTTCCTCTACTGGCCACTGGCTTCCTGCCCTTGTTCTTGCATGGTATGTATGTTCTTATATGTTCAACATACAATTGGGAAGACAAACTGCCTCCCTGAGGAACTGCCCATGCCAGAGAAAGCCCCAGCCAACATGCCACATCAGCCCAAGGAGGTTCATGGGGCGCTACATAGTAATTATCTGGCCTGGCCCTGGGCCAGGAACTGTCTATTTGGCTGAATCTGAGACATTGTCCTTGTGGTCTGTTCCTCTGCCAGTGTGTATATTTGTCTATTTTGAGATGGCTTTGTGTAGCCTAGGCTGGCCTTGAACTTGCAGTGCAGTTGAACTCTCCTCTGCTTCTACTTCGCAAGTGCTGGAATCAGTGGTGTGCCCCGCCGTGCTTGGCTTTCCCCAGCTGCTTCTGTAGCTGGGCTTTGGGTTGGTACTGAATCGTGACCTTCTTGTTTCATTGAGCAGGAAGATCCCAGTGTCTGAGTGAACCTCGAGCCCTGCTCTCGGCCACCGTTTGCACAAGACACCCAGCACTGAGCATCCTGCTGCTGCATGAACAGGGAGCCTTTGGAAGCACCAACCCTTTGTGCCTTGTGGGGGACAGTGACTCAGAAGCGCTTGTGGGTACAAGAGTTTGCACTGGAGGGGAAAGAGGGCCGAGGACTTGTGTAAGTTTTCCAGTCAATAAAACAAACCCGTAGGGAGAATACTTGAAGTTGAGCGCACTCCTTCCACTTCCCCCTTGTCTTTTATCCCAGGAAATAGCTCCTCTGTAAAGACTGCTGAGGAAAATCGTGTTCTTTTCCTAATTTAATGTGTTCTTTCTTGAATGGATTTCTAATTTATTTTTGTTGAAGTTTTGCTTGGGTGGCTTTTCATCCACCTTAGATCAGGACTGTTGGTGGCAACAACGGATCCCTGCCACTTCATCGGCACCCAGAGACCCCACACAGTCTGGAGGCAGGGCCTGAGCTCCAGGCGGCCACCCTGCCTGGGGAAGGTGTGCTTCCCCTGCCCTCCACTGGTGTGCACATTGCCTCTTTCTTACCGTGAGCCAGTGGGATCTGTCCTTTTGTACTTTGGGTCCTTGGGAAAAAGGTGTTTAACTTTCTAGTGATGGATGGTTGTTGGCTTTTGAAATACCAAAGCTTTTTTGTTCTTTTTTAAATAAATATCTTTTAAACTTCCATGACTGGTTTGTGTGTGGTTGAACCCTTGGACACATTCATCACACCCTCCCCCATCACTAGATTTTTGGGGCGGTCTTCAGTGCTATACCCCGCCTCAACTAGCTGTTTTCTCATGTGACTTTTGGCTGTGCTGCTGCAGGACCAAAGCATCTTCCCTGCTGTGGTGCAGGCTCCTCCTCCCTTACCCATCCTCAGGGTCTGGATCCTCCCTCCCGGGGGTTTTCTAGCTAGAGGGAAGAGGGTGGCAGACAGTGATGAGCCTTCTGCTCACTGTGGGGAGAGAGAGGGACAGAATGGGGACAGCCGCCCTCTGGTGGGAGCTGTCATCCTTGGGGTTTAGTGGTTTCCCTGGCTTCCCTGACTTTGACTCACTAGAAAGCCTGGCTTGCTTGCCAAGGACCCATGTGTCTGTGCCACCACAGCTGCTCGAGAGTAAACAAGAGGGTAGGGCTGTGATGTGGGCAGCCCTGGTTTTTACTGCTTCAGTCCACAGCACTGTGAGGTGCAGAGACACGGATATGGGCCAGCTCGCCTCTTCCAGAGAGGAGTGTCATTTACAGCGTGACAAGCCCTGCAGTTCCAGTAAAGTGGAAGCTGCTCATAGCTAGGTGCAGTTTGCAGGCCTCGAATCCCAGGAGTTGAAGGTCATTTCTGACTTCATAGTTTGAAACCAGCCCTGCAAACCTCATGTCTTTTTTTTTAAAGATTTATTTATTTATTATATACAGCATTCCTTCCCTGTATGCTTGCATGCCAAAAGAGGGCACCAAATCTCATTATAGATGGTTGTGAGCCACCATGTGGTTGCTGGGAATTGAACTCAGGACCTTTGGAAGAGCAGTCAGTGCTCTTAACCTCTGAGCCATCTCTCCAGCCCTAAACCTCATGTCTTGAGTTTCAATCCTGTAATGGATAGAGAAAACCAACACTCTAAAGTTATCCTCTAATCTCCAGTTATGTACCGTGGACCCTGTGAACTATTACTCACACATAATACATAATACAAATGTTAAACTGGCTTCAAATTAAACTAGTACCTGTAAATTACAGCTCTCGCTTACAAACTCTTACGCCAGGTATGGTGGCATATACCTGTAATTGCAGCACTGTGAGGATGCAGAGGCAGGAGGATTGAAGCAAGTTTGAAGCCAACCTCTGCTACATAACAAGTACCAGGAAGTTCCAGGCTAGCCAGGGCTACGGAGCAAGATACTCTTAATGTCCCCACACCCAAAGCCCTTCACTATCTGTGTTAGGTATTTTATATCAGTATGGCTTCATGTGGGAGGAGCATGTTGGGGGGTTAAGAACTCAAATGCAAACCAGGTATAGTAGTGTACACCCGTAGTCCCAGCACTGTGGACAGTAGTTCAAGACCAGTGTGGGCTACATAGCAAGATGGTCTTTATACTCGGTTTATACTTTATACTGGTGTACATAGCGAGTTCCAGGACAGCCAGGACAATATAGAAAGACGCTGTTTCAAACAACAAAAGCCCCTCAATTTCAGAGATGAGGAATTAGGCCCCAGAGAGCAAGCATGCAAGTCCATGCAACTTTCTAGTGTCAGACTAGAAGCAAACTGATTGAGGCTTTCTCTCAGCCCCTCTTCCCCACAGCACCCCCAGCGGCTTCTGTGGGACGGCTGGCATGGTGTCTGCAGGGCACCTCTGACATGCTACTAAAGGAGCCATCCCACTGAAGGGTCTTTGGGTTTGGACTTTTTTAGTGTGTGTGTGTGTGTGTGTGTGTGTGTGTGTGTGTGTGTGTGTGTGTAAGAGAGACAGAGAGACAGAGATGGTGGGACACAGTGTCCTTAATATGTGCAGGTGCCTGCAGAGGCCAGAAGAGGGCACTGTTTCTGTTTCTCTCAGACAGTGTCTCTTCCTAAACCTGGAGCTTGCATCTCAGGGAGGATAGAAGCCAGCAAGCCCCTGTCTCTGCTGTCCTCAGAGCTGGGGTTACCCATGGCTTCATAGCAAACACCCAACTTGTTACATCAGTGCTGGAGATCCAAACTCAAGTCCTCATGCTTGCATGCAAGTGCTTTGCCCAATGAGCCTTTCCTTGGGCCTTTTTGTTCGTTTGGTTGTTGTTTGTTTTTGTTTTGTTTTGTTTTGTTTTTGAGACGGGTTTCATGTAGGCCAGCCTGGCCTTGGATTTGGTATGTAGCTAAGGATGACTTGGGACTTCCCTGCTTCCACCTCCCAAGTGTTGAGACAGTAGGCATGTGCCACTATGCCTAGTGTGGCTTGTGACTTTTACTGTTTTTTCATTGTTTTTAATTATATGTATGCTTCTGTGTGTAGATATATACCTGTAAGTACATGTGCCCTGAAGCTGGAGTTACTGCAATTGTTACTTAGCTTTTGTAGGTGCTGGGAATCAAACCTGGGTCCTCTGCAAAAGCAGTATATGCTTTCAACTGCTGAGTTGTGTTCTCTAGTTTGTGAGTTTCGTCTTTTCTTTCTTCTCTTTTTAAATTTTTTAACTTTTGTTTTTATTTTTATGTGCACTGGTGTTCTGCCATGGGTGTCAGGTCCCCTGGAACTAGAATTACAGACAGATGTGAGCTGCCATGTGGGTGCTGGGAATTGAACCCGAGTCCTCTAGAAGAGCAGTCAGTGCTCTTAACCACTGAACCATCTCTCCAGCCCCGAGTTTTGATTTTGAGGTGGTAGCTCAGGCTAGCCTTCTACTCTTGACAATCCTCCTGCCTCAGCCTTCCAAGTGCTGATTATAGACATGAGCCACTATTCCTGAGTTTCCCAGGAGTCTCTCTCAGCATTAACTATAAAATGCACAACTTATCCAGGTGTCTAAGGCAGACTCTGACTTCTGCTGTTCCCATGATGTGTTCTCTGTCTGTTTGCTGTCCATCTTTGCTGCAGCGTTGCTGGTTCCTCACACACAACCTGGTCCTTCCCAACAGCTGGAAAATGGAAAGGATTCACCCACAGTATGGCTTCTTGTACCCCATCCCTCACCCCGCAGGCTACCTTTGATCCTTGTTGTTGCCGTGGCACAGGTGTGATAACCCCACAGCATTTGTTTGGGGAACTCTCATTTGCAGATGTAACTTTGAAGCTCTGTGAGGGTAACACTACTTGGGGGCGACATCTCACCTCTGAGAATATTACAATGTGTTGTCCTGTTTCTGGGATGCACAGTTAGTGTCTCTCTTTCTCTTTCTCTCCCTCCTTCCCTCTCTCCTTTCTTAAAGAAACTCCTTCATCCCTTTATACATGTATTTGTGTGTATGTGTGTAGTATGTATCCCACAGCACACATGTGAAAGTCAGAACAGCTTGTAGTTCCCTCGGTTCCCTCCTCTCACTGTGCCGGTCCCTAACCTCTCTGGAGGGTCAGGGTGGCTCACCAGAGGAGGAAAGACCTCGAGTGGGCACCCAAGTGTGCCCATTCAGGGTAGGAGTGGTATGAGTACACTGTCAGATCCAGGGAAGGTCCAGGTACAAGGGAGCAGAAATACCCACCAATCTGGAGTCGACGAGCCAGAAGCTGGGGTTTGCCTCCTCCACCATGACCTCAGAGGGGGAGGGTTGGCTCTGGGGTCCCAATCCAGGAGAGATGCTAATCACCTCTGTCTTGATCACTGTCATGCTTTTAGTCAGTCTTCACAGTTCCCTCTAAAACCAAAGGAGAGCAGCCCCACCCCCAATCCCACCCACGAAAGACTGAGACCAAAGGAAAAGAGGATGACTTGCCAAAGTTCACAGAGAGATGGCTGAGAGAGCCTGGGCTGGCTGGGAGGCAAGGGCTTCCTAGCAGGCTCTTGTTAATGATTGCCTTGCCTTTCCTGAGAAGCACTATAAACCCTGACTCCTAGATGCAAACAGGACTGGCAAGCGGGTGGGAGAAGAGCCTGTGGCTTCTCAGAATGAAACCTTCTGAGGGCACTAGGCTGCATTCCCAGGGAGCTGTGCGAAGAGTGGGCCATGAGTCCCATTTGGGCTATGTAATTAGGTGACCTCATAACTATGACCTCATACTGGTGAGTTAAGCTTTTACATCCCCATGTAAACGGAGACTGCTCATTTGTTTCCCGGCCACCCAGACCCAAATAATCACACAGAAACTATATTAATTACAACACTGTTTGGCCAATAGCCCAGGTGTATTCCTAGCTAGCTCTTATATCTCAAATTAACCCATTTCTAGTAATCTGTGTATCACCACGAGGCTGTGGCCAACCGGTAAGGTTCTAGTGTCTGTCTCCTTCAGTAACTACATGGTGTCTCCCTGACTCTGCCTACTCTGTCTATATCTCTGTTCAGATTTCCTGCCTGGCTTTACACTGCTAAGCCATTGGCTGAAACAGCTTTATTCATCAACCAATAAAAGCAACACATATACAACACACATCATCCTCACCTATAAAAAATGGGCCTATAGTATCTTCCCACTTCACAGAATGGCTGGGAAGTGCCGATAAAGAGACTCTAGAGAGCCGGGCGGTGGTGGCGCACGCCTTTAATCCTAGCACTCGGGAGGCAGAGGCAGGTGGATCTCTGTGAGTTCGAGACCATCCTGGTCTACAAGAGCTAGTTCCAGGACAGGCTCCAAAACCACAGAGAAACCCTGTCTCGAAAAATCAAAAAAAAAAAAAAAAAAAGGGGGCTGGAGAGATGGCTCAGAGGTTAAGAGCATTGCCTGCTCTTCCAAAGGTCCTGAGTTCAATTCCCAGCAACCACATGGTGGCTCACAGCCATCTGTAATGGGGTCTGGCGCCCTCTTCTGGCCGTCAGGCATATACACAGACAGAATATTGTATACATAATAAATAAATATTTAAAAAAAAAAAAAAGAGACTCTAGAGGACTGTGTGTGCTCTGTAAATATGATCATTATTACATACCGTGGGAGCAGGTCAGCCCTTCTTTACCCGAAAGCCAAGGACAGAACTCAGGGGTTCTGTGAACTATCTGAAAACCATCTTTTGTTTTATTTATTAACTTCAAAATGAAAAAAAAATTCAAAATGAAATTTAACATTTCCTCCTTTATTTTATTACTACTTTTATTTTTGAGACAGGATCCCATGTATCCTAGGTTGGCTACAAACTCACTGCATAGCAAAATGTAAGCTTGAAGTAAACAATTACTTTATTATTTTTATTTTATGTATATGCCTGTAGAGCTGAGTATATGTTTGAGCACCACAGGAATGAAGGTACCTGCAGAGAACAGAAGAGGGTCTTGGGTCCCCTGGATCTGAAGTTGCAGGCAGCTGAAAGCCACCTGACGGGGGCGCTGGGTACCAAACTCCAGCCCTCTGAAGGTGCTCTCAACCACTAAGCTAGTTCTCCAGCCTCAGGAACTGTTCCCTGAGAACTAGTGGCTTCTGCTTTCTCTTAAACAATTCTAAAATGGAATTTTTTTTTTAAGATCTGTGAATTTGAGGTCAGCCTCTGATGTGTACTCAAAGAAGCACCCAGAATGTTCTAGAGACAGTTTTATGGGCAGAAGGCAGTATTTGAACATGCAAGTACCAAGGTTGAGGGTGGAGATTCTGAACCACTGAAACAAATCCTGCCAAGAGGAAGCTTCCTGTAAGACATGGGTGTCTCAGATCTGGGAGCTGAGCAAGTCGTGAACAATCGTTTACAGCACCGTGGACAGAACCTGATCTCCCACCCAGGGCATCCTCAAAACAGTCCTCATCTGGAACATGCTGGACCTGCTTTGCCAGCAGACCACATGTGTAGCCTCAGACACCATATATGAATGAACTGTGTCAGGCTCATAAGCCCCCAAAGGGAACTGTTGAGACGGGGTCACTGGTTACACACCAGCCAGTGTAGCTCCCAGAGAGAAGCATCTCAAAGGCTCTTGGGTTCTCTGTGGCCCTGGATTATCCTGATTTCTGTTTCTACGTAGGATGAGGGTTACTAAGTGCCCAATAAGACTCATTCATTCATTGATTCCAGAAATACATCCCTAATGTTGACTTCATTCTGACCCCTGAAGGATCTCCCCTCTCAGGAGTGGGAAACATGTGTTTTCTCTTCTTCAAAGGTGAAGGGACTAGGGAAACATTCTGGCTCCCTGAAAGTAGGCACTCCAGTGTCCAGAGGACACCCTGGGATGTTGCAGGTGACCAGTCCAAGCCCAGACTCTGTCCTTTCCACAGCACCCAGTGTTTTGTCATCAAGTCAAGACAGGTGGCCAGGGACGCCCTAGAGGAAGGGTTAGAAGCTGCCACCGTGAAATGGGCTGAAGGTGGAGAGGTGTAGGAGCTGCCTTTGACACTGAGAAAAAGAAGCAAACACGGCCACATTAATGTAAGACACATCCCAACCCTGGGCTGTGGGCAGGAAGGGGTGGCACCACTTATAGGCACCACAGTTCTAGTAAGAGGACCCCAGTTCAACGTGGGTCAAGCAGAAAAAGAGGATAGTTTAGCCCCTGCTCCTGAAAAATGCTATGCAACTCCACGCGTGGCTGGATCCAGGGTCTCAAATGCTGTCATTGGGAGAGCATGTCCCTCTCCATCCCAGGGGTATACCTTACACTTTAAAAGTCCCTCCACCACAGAAGAAATGGCTTCCGGGGAACCTGGGGTCCCAGATATCCCAGAGGAAGTCAGGGAACATCTAATGCTGTGGTGTGGAGGGGACCACACACTTAAACCACAGAGACTGGAGCTGGGATGGGGGATGGGCTCTTTGGAGAAAAAGCGAAGGGCAGTTTTCATTTTTAATTATTTATTTTCTGTGTATGAGTGTTTTGCCTGCATGTGTGTCTGTGCACCGCATGCATGCCTGGTAGCTGTGGAGTCCAGAAAAGGGTGTCAGACCCTGGGACTGGGGTTATGGATGGTTGTGAGTCATAATGTGGGTGCAGGGAATTGAACCCAAGTCTTCTGTATGACAGAAGGCCCCTGTCGTATGAAGTGAGGGAGCTGTACTTGGCAGTTCAGGTACTAGGTAGGGTATGTTTGTTAGTTTAGTTTAGTCAGTTTTGTTAACTAAACTAACTTGACACAGCCTATAATCACTTGGGAAACAAGTCTCGGTGAGGAATTGTTGTGATCAGGTTGGTCTGTAGGGGCCAGTTTTTGTTTTTGTTTTCGTTTGTTTGTTTGTTTTTTAGACAGGGTTTCTCTGTGTATCCTTAGCTGTCCTGGAACTCACAGAGCTCCTCATGCCTCTGACTCCCGAGTGCGGGGACTGAAGGTGCAGCACCACCACCGCCTGGTTGAAGGGAATCATCTTGACTGCCTTTACTGATGTGGGAGGATGGAGCTTGAAAGTAGGCAGCACCGTTCCCTGGTGTGAGGCCCTGGATTGCACACATGTAGAGAGAGAGGGCCGAGCACTAAGCATGCATGCTTCCTTGTCTCTCTGCTCTTCACTGTGCATGTGATGGGACTGGCTGGTTTCCCTTCCTTGACTTCCCCATAACAATGGACTGCAAGCTGGAATTGTCAGCGAAGATGCACTCTCTTGCCCCTACTTATCACAGCAAGAGAAATGGACACAGGGCCTCCTGCATGCTGGGCAGACACTACCATCTGAGCTATATCTTCAGCCCCTAATAGTTTTTATAATAAAAACCTTCTCTGGGTGCAGATGACTGTGGCCGCTGCCTGCCACACCCCTGTAGAACCTAAGTTTACCAACATACTCAGAACAAGTCATGTGATCTAAGTTTGTGTATGCTGCCACCAAAATCTTAAATTTTGTTATTAATTTATTTTACATGTATGGGTGTTTTGCCTTCATGTATGTCTCTGCACCTGATGCTCTCAAAGGCCAGAAGAGGGCATCCGATCCCTTGGGACTGGAATTACAGACAGTGATGAGCCACCATGTAGATACTGGGGATTGAACTCAGGTCCTCTGGAAGAGCAGCCAGTGCTCTTAACCTCCATATGGTGCCTCACAACTGTCCATGGCTCCAGGTTGAGGGAAACCTACATCCTCTCTGATCTCCACAGGCACTCGGCATGCAGATGATGCACAAACATATGCATGGGCAAAACACTCGTACACATAAAAAATAAAAATAAATGTAAAAATTGCTGCAACAAGCACACAGTCCAGTCTCCAGATCAAACTAACATTGGCTGCTATTTTGATTTGTGATGACCGAGTGATATGACCCCCTGGGTCTACGCTGTGACCACCAGCCCATACCACAGATGAGGAAACTAATCCATTCATTCCTCCATCCATTCACCCATCCCTCCATTTATTCATCCATCCATTCCTCCATTTATTCATTGATCTATCCATGCCTCATCCATCCCTCCATTCCTTCATCCATCCATCCAATCCTCCATCCATCCTTCCATCCCTACATTTATTCATCCATCCATGCCTCCATGCATTTATCCACCCACCCACCCTTGTAAGACCTCATGCTTTGAACTCTCCAGCTTCAGTTTCCTGAGGTTACTACAAGAAGAATGCTCATGCCTATTTACAGAGTCAAGTATAGGCCTCCAGAGAGGCCTCTGGTCCCCTTTCTGTCCCTACTCAGTCTCACCAATCTCTCACAAGACAGTCTCGGAAAACGTCCCTTATAGAACGTTGCTACTGTATCTCCAGCAGGTGGCGCTGAAGGCCTTTTCCTTACCTGGCAGAATGACACTAGATCCCACCCCAGGCTCTGGCTAAGTGGACAAAGGCTTTCTTTGGTTCCACTAGCTTCTTTTGGGGCCGACATTAAAAGGTCCATTTTCACAGACAGGGTCTGCAGCAAGACAGTTTACTGTCGAGGAAGGGAGGGAGCCAATGGGAGGCGGCTGAGCTGTCCTTCCTTTGTGGGAGGTCCCATACATCAGGACCCCAAGGGCGAGCAAGTTCCAGCGGTGAGATTATGGTCTGGCAGGTAAGGAAGCTCATGGATGGGGCAAGGGGCCACAGGAAGTTTGTGAATGGGGTGTAACCTCAGGGGAGAGGCAGTCTCTGCCTGGACACTGGAATCTGCCCATCATTGACGCCTGCTGCATTCCACAGTGGCCCCTCAGGGGGGGGGGGGCATCAGCAGAGCTAGAGATGTCTGTTACGTGCCTCATCTGCGCCTCAGTCACTTTATCTCCACGCTGAGCATTTCTGAGGATGCTGAGAGCAGGGTGCAGGATGAAGGGGTGGCTCAGCACTCCGGGACAAGCTGGAGGCCAACCTGCTCCTCTCCTCTCCCCTGGCTTTGGCATTGTAGACTGGAGAGAGCACCGCTTTGGAATGACTGACATCCTTAGCTTAGATCTGAACTCTGCTGATGCTGCAGGACGCTTTCAAAGTGCTTCACTTTAGCTGGGACTCAGTTTCCCCAGCTTGTTAGATGGGTACAGCTAACCTGCCCAGGCAGGCTCACAAGGTCAGGGTGACAGATATGACAATAGGCTTTCTTTTTGGGGAGGGCGAGTTCTTCTGCATACCAGGCTGGTCTCAAATTCACTGTATAGTTGAGAATGACCTTGAACTTCTGGTACTCCTGTTTCTGCTCACCAAATCACGGATTACAGGTGTGCACCACCATGCCTGGTTTATGTAGTGTTGGGACTAAACCCAGGGCTTCAGGCATGCTAAGCAAGCACTCTACTAACTAGATCCCAAACCCAAGATAATGTACTTTAATTTGTTCTGTTTTGTTTTCAAGACAGGGTCAGGTTGGCCTCGAACTCAGAGACCCACCTGTCTCTGCCTCTGCTGGGATTAAAAGCCCACACCACCACAGCTAGTGACAATGTACTTCTTGCTTTTTTGTTTGTTTTTCAAGACAGGGTTTCTCTATGTAGCCCTGGCTGTCCTGGAACTCACTTTGTAGACCAGGCTGGCCTCAAACTCAGAGATCCACCTGCCTCTGCCTCCTAAGTACTGGAATGAAAGGTGTGCACCTCCACCGCCCAGTTGACAATGTATCTTTTTAAAAAATAATTTAATTTTTATGTGCGTTGGTGGTTTTGCCTGCATGGATGTCTGTGTGAGGGTGTCAGATCTTGGAGATACAGACAATTATGAGCTGCCATGTAGGTGCTAGGAATTGAACCCTGGGCCTCTGGAAGAGCAGTCAGTGCTCTTAGGTGCTGAGCCTTCTCCCCAGCCTGACAATGCACTTTTTTAAACAAGAAAAGCACAACTTTCATTTAGGTTGTCTCCCGTCCCTTGCCACAGCGGCAAACACGTTTTGTTTGGGAAACTTGACGTTTTTGTTCTTGTTTTCATCGTCCCAGTGATGGAGATGGAATCTGGGGCCGCATCTGTGCTGGGTAAGAGCTCTCCCGTGGAGCCACACCCAGACCTCAGCCTTCTTAGTAACATCTCAAAGTCAGATTTTTCCGTAAAACTGTTTTAAGTGTTCCGGAATATCTTTGTTCTACTTCCATCTCTGGTAAAACAGGACCATTCCCCTAAGAGACAACTCCGGCACCTGGAGCTGCTCACACCAGGTCCCCAGTGTCCTGTCGTGCCTGCCATACCCCCAGCTGGCCATCAGGTGCTGTTTGTCACTGGTTGGCATCACTCACTGCAGGATCCCCGCAGGTGTGTTTGAGCCGCAATCCCACAGAGTTAGGATTTTGCTCTGCCATGAGTCCCAGGCCATCCTGTTCTGTTCCCTCTCTGCTCCTCTGCTTGCTTGCTCCCACCCTCCTGGCGCTGAGAGCCAGCTCAGGAGACCAGAGGACTTTGGAGCTGCTGGGCCCTGACCTCTTGCAGAGGAGCCATTATCCACTCTGATGATACATGGCAGTGCATGGTCTGTCCGGGAAAGCAAAAGCCACTAGGATGGTGTGAAGAAGTTCCTCAAAGCCCCGAGTCATTCTCTTCTCTAAGTGACGTGGAATAGCGGGGACAGGATAATGACCTTCCCTAGCCCTCCGCTCTCCCTCTCGTCCCTTCCTCCCTGTTTTCCCCTACCCTCCCTATCATGACTGGTAGTTGGTCTCCTGGGTGGCAAGGCAGCCGCCCTACTGGAGGGGGCCCAGGAGGGTGTTTCACTGCTCACTGTCTCCTGGGGAGCCCCTCCAAGTGGGCTTTGGGCTCCGACCTGTAAGAGCTGTTCTTTTTGTGATGTATCTATTGCTCAGAAGAACCTGGATCCTGATGGGCTGTGCTCCTAGGAGCTGCTGAGCCATGTGTCCCCTGGCGCCAGTCACTCCACTAGCTGGACCCCCTTTAGGGAGCTTTTCCTGGGCTACCTATGTAGCTCAGTGGTAAAGCACTTGCCTAGCCTGCTCAAGGTGTCTGTTTCTATCCCCAGGACTGCAAAAGAGGGGTGGGGAGGTGGGGGTTCTTGAGGCTGACCACCTAGGGAATGGGGTTGCTGGCCAGGAAACGCCCCACCAGCCTTCTCCTGGAAGCACCTCCTTTGCCTGGATGCAGCTGGTCTTGCACAGGACTGTCTCTCGGAGCCACCACTTCCTGGCTATGCCACAGCCTTCTTCTGGGAATGCCACCGGAGCTTAGAACTAACTGTGCAGTGGAGGGTCTGGGCTGTGGCCTCAGGCCACCCTTCTGGGCTGCTTTGTGCGGTAGGGTGCTTTGTGGTGGGGCTGAGACGAAGACCACTGGAAGAAAATTGCGAGGATTTAAAAAAAAAAAAAAATCAGTTCCACATGACCCGAAATGCCTGGGAGCCATATTTCCTGAATTCAGATTCCTGCTTGTCCCTTGGCTGCTGGGTGCCCTTGAGGATAATTCTAGGTGGTGGAGAGAACTGAATTAAATCAGTACAGGAAGCAATTGACACTCAAGCAAGGGCTCAGCCAGGGAAGCTACTGTACGGGTGATAGAAAAAGGCACAAGAAAAAAGGGGGGAGGTCCCTTTTCCTTAGCTCAAGTGGTCCACTCATCCCAAATCCTAGAGGTAGATATGGGTTCGTTTAGGCAGCCCTGATGTCTAAGGTTTGGGAATTTGTGTCTTGCCTGTCCATGGCAGTTTGGCAGGGAGGAGGAGGGGAGGGGGAGAACACTCAATTAGGCCAGGCCAAGATGGCCGAAGCAGGTCTTTGGATGGTGCCAGATGCTGCCCTTGGCCAAAGACGGCCCTCTTCATCTCGCTACATAAACACAGCAGGACGGAGCCTGCTACACCGAAACCCATACAAGGCCTGGGGACTGCGCACCAACTCGGATCACGGGGATGCAGGGGGTTCACCTCCTCCAAGGAAGGGGCAGGTTTAGGAGCGAAACCAGGGAGCTATTTCGAGAAGGTGTCAAAGGCCGGAACACTAAAATTAGAGCCTTGGTTCCTAAAAAGACATTGGCGCCAACCAAGGTTTGAGAGGGGGGCTCTTCAGTGCGGAATGTGACCCCAGGAAGCGCTCTGGCGATCCTGGGCAATGAGGTCAGCCTGCAGGACCAATGGGGCCAGCTACCACCCTTGGTCACGTGGTAGTCACGGGGACCTCACCTCTGGCCAGCCCTGGGGCTGCTTCCAACCACTTTCCCTGTGTACCAAGCCCGGAGAGGCGAGGGGGCAGAGCTGCGGGTGCAGGACTGACCTTCCTGGCTGCGCTTTTCCTTTTTTGACTGTCCTTTGTGCTTTTTGTTCCATCCTGGGCGTAGGAGTAGGAGGGACGCGTGCTTGGAAGAGGCAGCCATCTTGGAACCTGGTGTTTTGACCTGAGAGATGAACCAAGAGGGGTCCCCAGCCTGACTGGCCTTGGTTTTCACCTCTGACACACAAGGGACCTTCGTTCTTCTCTCCATTCAGGCCTGTGGCACTGCCACCTCAAGGATCTGGCTGCAGAGAAGTCCTTATGAAGCCACCTTCCAGGGTGAGCTCTTCTCAGCCTCCCCGGGCCCAGAACCACAGGGCGTTCTGATTACCAGCCCACCTGTGACCAGGGTGTTCACGCAGCTCTCCCGCTGCCCTCCTAAATTGGATCATCCAACTACATCACCTCCTCCTCAAGGCCTGGAGGGGTGGCTCGGTGGTTAAGAACACTGACTGCTCTTACAGAGGAAGTGGGTTTGGTCCCCAGTACCCACATGGCAGTTCCTAACTGTCTGACTCTGCAGTTTCTCCCAGTTCCCAGCATCTGGCACCCTCTGCTGACCTCTGTGGTCACTGAATGCATGTGGTGTAGTCTTCCACGCTTGCAGGCAAAACACACTACACATAAAATAAACATATCTTTTTAAAGTTCAAGTTCCTTTCTTTTTTTATATTTTTATTTATGTATGTATGTATTATGTATGTATGTATGTATGTATTTTGGTTTTTTAAGACAGGGTTTCTCTGTAGCTTTGGAGCCTGTCCTGGAACTAGCTCTGTAGACCAGGTCGGTCTCAAACTCACAGAGATCCACCTGCCTCTGCCTCCCCCGAGTGCTAGGATTAAAGGTGTGTGCCACCACTGCCCGGCAAGTTTCTTTCTTTTTTTTATTACAATAAATAAAAACCAGTTCTCTGGGGCTGGCAATCACTCTTCCAGCCCTAACTTCAGGTTTTCTTCACTACGCACCGTGGGGCTTTTTACTTTACTGTTTGTGCTTGTTTCTCCCCACTGGTTTCTGGGTTTGGGTGGTTAACTGCGAGCATCAACCTTCACCATCAATATAATAACAAAATACCACCAACAACAATTACTAGCCTTTTCTGTGTGTACATGTGTGGGGTGGGGCAGGGAGACAGGGTCTGTGATCCACGCCTGAACTCACTTGAGCTGGCCAACCACCGCTCTGCACTCTCGCGAGTGCAGGCATCACTGGCTTGAGCCGCCAAACCTGGTGACCTTCAGAGACATAGACTCCTGAAGGGCAGGGACCTTTTCGGGTTGTGTGGGTCCGCCCTGGGAGCAGGAATGAGCCCTTCTCTAGCATCCCCCAGGGACCCTCATCCCCAGTGACACCTTTTCCCTAGCAGGGCTGGCAAACATCCTTCCCATTATCCCACTTCCCACTTCTCATCCCCACTCCCCACTGGGGTCTTGGTAGACAGAGGAAGGCCCCAGGCTTGATGGGTGGTGTCTGCCTGGGCAAGGCACAGGAGAGTGGTGGTACCCGTACGTACACGTACCCGTCACCTGTGCCGGGCACTTTGCCCATTTTTTTCTGCCTGCCTGACTATGACCACAACTCTGGCTTTGGTCCAAGTACTTTCAGGCTCCTCCAGGTCCCACATGGGCAGTGGGCTGAAGAATTCCAGGAATGTGTCACAGCTGCTGACAGCTCTTCAGTCTCTGCCTGTGACCTCTCCTGTGACTGCCTCCAGAGCTCTGTGAAGAGGAGCCTTGTGGGTGGGCAGTCTGAAGACTCCTGGGCTCCAGCGGTGGTCCTGAGAAGCAACCCGGTGTGTGGGGGGCGGGGACACAGGTGGAAGCCGGTGGTCACAGATGGCTATCAGTAACCAAACCCCTCAGTCTCCCAGTGACCAGGAAAGACACCAACAGTGCAATGCACTGTGGGACTTCAGTATGTCAGGAATTGTTCTGGAAAGTTCACAGGTTTTAGCTCTTTTAACCCTGACTTGGAGCTGGGAGCATACCTCAGTGGGAAAAGTGCTCCCCTGAAATGCCCCAAGCTCTGGGTTCAATCCTCAGCACCTCAGTGTAAAACTGGATAATAACGGTACACACCTCTAACCTCAATACTTAGAAGGTATTGGGACAGTAGGGTCAGAAGTTCAAGGTCATCCTCAGCTACGTGTCGAGTTTGAGCCCAACCTAGGCTACATGACATTTTGTCTCAAAATAGAACCTAGGAAGTCATAGCTTTTATTTCCATTTTACTAATGGGGATGCTTGAGGGAAGAAGAGCCTGAGGGATCATCCAAACTCACACAGCTGGGGGCTGTTAGAGGCAGGATCTGAATCCGGGCTTGCTTAGAGTCTGATCCTATCCCTAATTGTGTCCTTGCCAGCTTCTACCGACTGCAGGGCCACACAAATTGCCCCTTCCTCCAGCCTTGACAGGTGCCTGATTCACCACTGGCTTGGCTTGAAGTTGAACAGATGTGTGTGGGTACAGGAGGGAGCCCCCCAAATGTACAGCAACCTTAGCAGGAAGCCAAGCCTTACCTGAAGGGACCTGCCAAATCTGGGGGCTCCTGTTGTGAGAGATGCCTGGGGAGCCTGAGACCCTGAACCCGACAGATCTGGCTGTGCCCTGGGCCACCCTAGTCTGTTTGCCCCATGACGCCAGGCAGTTCTGCTCATGGGAGAATGCAGGTACTCTTGGGGTTCAGAAGGGGGATGAATCCCCTGGAACTGGAGTTACAGGTGGTTGTGAGTCACCTGACCTGGATTCTGGGAACCAAACTGGGGTCCTCTTCAAAAAGAGACTAAAGCTAATGCCTGCAAAAAGATAAATATATAAGTCCTAAGAAGAATAGTTGCCATGTGCCATAGCTCTCTTGATATGGCAGAAGCTAAGAGAATTTCAGTGTATGCGGTAGGTGTCTTAGATAGGGAGACACCAGGACCGTGGCAATTCTTATAAAGAAAACCTTTAATTGGGGTAACTTGCTTACAGTTTCACAGGTTCGGTCCTTTATCAGGGCAGGGAGCATGCGTGCACGCAGGTAGAAGTGGTGCTGGAGCTGAGTGTTGCCTCTTGACTCAGAGGCAGCAGGAAGTTGGTGGACTGTCACACTGAGTGAAACTCAAGGAAGGAGACCTTACAGCCTTCCTCCCTCCGGTGACACACTTCCTTCGACAAGGCCACACTTCCTTGGGCATTTTCTTTCAAATCACCACATTCCATGCTAACTTCCGCGGCTCTGATACCTCGCCTTTGCTCTCACTGACACCGGCTGTCCTTGTTTACTTGGATTTCTCCATGTCCAAACACCCCCTTTAAATTATCTTAATTTTGACTTTTCTAAATGGCCCTTATTGTTTAAATATTATTTATTTATTTATTTATTTATTCATTTATTTTATTAGATGTCAGGGGAGGGCAGTTCTGCTCATGGGGGAATGCAGGTACTCTTGGAGTTCAGAAGGGGGATAAATCCCCTGGAACCGGAGTTACAAGTCATTGTGAGTCACCTGACCTGGGTACTGGGAGCCAAACTGGGGTCCTCTTCAAAAACAGTATGTGAGCCAGACAGTGGTGGCATATGCCTTTAATCCCAGCACTTAGGAGGCAGAGGCAGAGGCAGGTGGATCTCTGTGAGTTCGAGGCCAGCTGGTCTACAGAGCAAGTTCCAGGACAGGGCTCCAAAGCTGCACAGAGAAACCCCATCTTGAAAAACCAAACCAACAGAACAGTACGTGTTGTAACCGCAGAGCAGCTGCTACAGCCTTGCTCTTGGGGTTTGGATTGTGAGGTTTTTGGTTTGTTGGTTGGTTTTTTTGAGACAGGGCTTCTCTGGGTAGCCTCGACTGTCCTGGAACTCACTCTATAGTCCAGACTGGCCTCAAACTCAGAGATCTGCCTGTCTCTGCCTCCTGAGTGCTGGGATTAAAGGTGTGTGCCACCACTGCCTGGTTTGTTGTTGATGTTTTGTTTTGAGACAGGGTCTCACTGTGTAGCCCTAGCTGACCTGGAACTCATTATGTAGATCAGGCTTGCCTCAAACTCACAAAGATCCACCTGCCTCTGACTCCCGAATGTTGGATTAAAAATCTATGCTGCTATGCCTGGTCTTGGTTTTTGTTTGTTTTTAAGTTTTATTTATTTTTATATGTCTGGGTGTTCTTCCTACATGTATGTCTGTGCATGTGCGTAATACCCTTGAAGGCCAGAAGAGGACGACATCATTAGATTCCCTGGGATTGGAGTTAAGGACAGTTGTGTGCTGCCATGGGGTGCTAGGTATTGAGTCTGGGTCTGCTAGAAGAACAGCCAGGGCTCTTAACCACTTTCTCCAGTTCTGTGTTTGTTTGTGGGACAGTGTCTCATGTAGTGTGAGCTGGCCTCAAACTGCCCATGTTAGCAGAGGCTAGCCCTAAACTCCTAATCCTCCACCTCTACCTCCTAAGTGTTGGGATGACTGGTACGCAACACAACAAAGTCAAGCAAGTTACTGTGCATGTGTCTACATGTGTGTGCCTGCCTGCATTTCTGAGGCCATACCTGTACACTTGGAGACCAGAGTCCACACAGCGTGTCTTTCTTTATCACTCTCCACCTTCGGGATCTTTTCACAGAAGCAGGAGTTTGTGGATTGTCTAGACTGTCGGGCCAGCCAACCTTGGGGACGCACCTGTCCCAGCTTCCCCAGTACTGGGGTTATAGGCACACACTGTCATGCTGGACAGTGGTGGTGCACTTCTTTAATCCCAGCACTAGGGAGGCAGAGGCAGGCAGATCTCGGTGAGGTCAAGGTCAGTGTGGTCTACTAGAGCTAGTTCTGGGACAGGCACCAAAGCTACAGGGAACCCTGTCTTGAAAAGCTAAAAAATAAAAATAAAAAAAATAAAAAGAAGAAAGAAAAGAAAAAAGAAAAAAGGAATGCTAGTCACATTGGATTAGGGTCCCTCTAATTACTTCACTTTACCTTGACTCTCTAAAGACCCCTGTCTCCAAATGAGGGCAAATCCTATGGTATTGGAGCTTGGGACTTGAACAAACTTCTTTTCTAAGGGACATGATTCAACCTGTAACAGGGATTGGGGAGCCAGCAACAGCCTTGAGACACACTTTCCTTTCCTTTAAGATGGAGTTGGTGAGGACCCCTTCTCTCCTCCCAGAATGCTAACTAGAAGCATGTCAAGGAAGAAGCGCAGTACTCGGGTAAAGAGTGGCATCCTTCCTACCACAATGATGACCCTGAAGCCACAGGGTTAGGAAGTTCCTGCATTTGCTACTGAAGGTGGAGAAAGGGCCCGGCCCTGGTCCCTGCCAGCCCCTGCCCCATCCCCACCCCATACCAGCCCCCATGCCAGCCCCACCCCACTTGTGGATTGGCATCTCTAGCCCCTATGTTCCAGCCCTGGGGTTTTCTGTTTGAGCACAGTGGAGAGTTGGGGCCGGATAGTTACAGTGAAAGACCATCCTGTCCTCAGCAGGTGATTCGTAATTTCCCTAGCCTTCACCCACGAGATGTAGATAGTGCCCCCTTCTCGTTAGTGATAGGAATAATGCCTGGGCATGCTGCCCTCAACGGTCAGCAAGGGACCCGTTGAAAACAGAGAAAATGAGTGGAGACAGGGGCTCTGGATACCCAGATGGCCACCACTGTGCTGAAGAAACCCTCCTCCTCTCCTTCTTGCTCATGTGTTACCTAGGGTCACCTCGAGGTGTCTAGTGGTGGCCATAAACAGGCAGTCTGGAGCCCAGGATGGACGGCAAGGGAGGCCGCAAAACCACAGCAGCTTAGACGTTTGCTGACAAGTCGGACTTATCAGGGTGGGAGGCCCAGGCTCCAGACTTGCAGGCTGTGGGGCTTTATCAGCTGCCAGAGTGACAGAGTTCACAGCCATGCTGTGGCTTCCACAGGTGCTGACAGCCAGGAGCTCCGGGAAAGCAACTTCTCCACATCGCCAGCTCCCAGCCACCAGGGAGGCAAGCTGAGCCAAGCCCAAGCAGGAGGGGCATACCCCAGGGACACTGAGCTAGCATTCACGGAGTGGGAGTGGGGGGACAGAGGCTGTGATCATGAGCTGAGGGACTGATTTTTCTTTCTTTCTCCTTTCAGAGATTTTATAATACGTTTACAGTCCACAAGACTGCAGAATTTAAGCCCAGAAATGGTGGCACACTTCGGGGATCCCAGCCCTCAGGAGGTGGAAGCAGGAGGCTATCCTGGACTACATAGATAGTTCAAAGCCAGCCTGGGCTAAATGAGACCCTTTGTCACAAGCAAACAAACAAACCAAAAAGGAGCGAGGAATGCTTGCTGGCAGCTGGGGAGCAGAGAAAAGAGGTGTGGCTAGACAGGTGAAGGAATAAAACTAACTCTCGTCTGTCTGTCTGTCTGTCTGTCTGTCTGTCTCTCTCTCTCTCTCTCTCTCTCTGTGTCTCTCTCATACACACACACACACACACACACACACACACACACACTCCTCACCACCCTCCATCACCGTCCCGTCCACCCTCTGGATTAGTGTCTTGTAGCTGCTATGACTAATTGCCCAAAATGTGGTGGTTTGAAGCATCACAAATATTTATTTATTTTGTGAGTATATCTGTCTAGAGACAGTATCTCACTTTATTATCTCATTTTATAGCCTGATTGGCCTTGAACCTGTTATGTAGTCCAGGCTGGCCTCGAACTTGCAGAGATCTTCTTGCCTCAGCATCCTGAGTGCTAGGATCGCAGGGCTATGTTTTTTGCTCCCAGTTAACCAGAGAGAGGGGCTTTTTTCCTTCCATGGCTCTTCAGTCCTCCCTCTCTCTATCCTGTCTCAACATGGCCATTTATTATTATGAAGATAGCTCTTACATGCTAGGAGAAGGATCTCACAGCCAAGTTAATAACACACCTGGAGGCTCCTTAGGACTCAAGACTTGATATCCTGTTGTGTATTTAGCCTGTTAATTCAACCTGCCTTTAAAACAATATGACAGCCAATCTTACTTGCCTGGTTTCCCTATGCAGTCAGCTTTTACGACCTGAGCTAATACATAGCTTTAATCTTCAGTTCGACACTCCTCCATGCCCTGTGTTACACATGCATGTGTGTAGATGTGTGTGTTATGCCAATAATTTCCCGAAGACATCACACAAGTGGAAAGCAACCTTGTACAATAAATATCCACGACTATTGAAAGCAACATGAAGCTGGTGTGTCTGCGATACTGTTTGTCATCCAGGTCAGCTGGAGTCGCTAAGTTTCATCCCTCCAAATACTGTTAAAGATTTCTATAAAGCATCCCTATTTCTTCCCCGTGTGATGCTTCCTATGCTGTTCAATGAAAATAGAGAGTAAAGCCCTTCGTTAGGGACAGACAGCATACAGTCAAGACGGCAGTCAGGAGGGCACAGTTACAGGCTCATACAGCACACTACAGATGAGCCAGAAGCCGTATGATCCAAACAAACAGAAAACACAGGGAGAGACGTGGAGAATTCAAACCTGGGCTTGCTCTCGGTCAAACAACTCCAAGAGAGAGCTGGTGATTTCTTTTTTGTGACACGGATGCAATTTGGTGCCTCTGTGGCTCTCTCTCTCTCTCTCTCTCTCTCTCTCTCTCTCTCTCTCTTTGGCTCTCTCTTTTTCTCTTTTTAAAGATTTGTTTATTTATTATGTATACAGTGTTCTGCCTGCACATCTGAGGAGGGCACCAGATCTCATTACAGATGGTTGTGAGCCACCATGTGGTTGCTGGGAATTGAACTCAGGACCTTTGGAAGAGCAGTCAGTGCTCTTAACCTCTAAGCCATCTCTCCAGCCCATCTGTGGCTCTCTTTAATGAGTCTAACCCAACAGGGCTTAGGAAGGTGAATAAGACACTTCTGAGCCCTTGTGAAGGCTCAGGGTTTTTTTTTTTTTTTTCGAACTTTCATCTTCCATATAGGTGACGTTATATGAATCCACGAGAGCCTGAGTAAAAAGATATCAAAGATCTATTAGGGAACACTCACGAATAACAAGGTAGCAAGCCACTGTGGTCTTCTGTTCTGCCCTGAGGTCAATGGATGCAGTGATCTGATCTCCCACCATCATACAAGAAAGCGAGAGAGCCCCTTCTCTTTCTTATAAGAGATCACGTCAGCACACTGAAGCCACACTCTAAGGTTGGTACCCCAAAACTATTGGCAGAAGGAATTCCCACAACACTTCCAAATCTGGACAGATGGGCTCCAGTCTTCAAGACACCAAGACATACTGTTGATATAAGCAGAAGTCAAGTGTACACCTGTATTGATGTTACTCCAGGAAGAGGGGTTGACATTTTCTCCACTAAAGCCACAGCCTGGGTGTCTGGGCAGAGCGGTGAGAGGTCAGTCAGAGCCATATATGTCTTAGTTACTTTTCTATTGCTGTAAAGAGACACCAAGGCAACTTATGAAAAGAATTTACTGAGGGCTTTGTTTACGGTTTCAGAGGGTTTGTCCATTACCTTTGTGGTGGGGAACATGGCAGCAGGTAGGCAGGCATGGTGCTAGAGCAGTAGCCAAGAGCTTACATGTTGAGGCAACCACCATGAGGCAGAGAGGGGGAAAGAGAGAGAGAGAGAGAGAGAGAGAGAGAGAGAGAGAGAGAGAGAGAGAGAGAGAACTAACTGGGAATGGGGGAATGGTGTGGGCTTTTAACACTTCAAATCCCACTGATGTGGAATGCCCCTCTGTATGCTGTGAATATGTTTTATTACCATTGGTTAATAAAGAAGCTGCTTTGGCCTATGGCAAGACAGAATATAACCAGGCCGGAAATCCAAGCAGAGGGTCAGGGAGAAAGAAGGCAGAGTGAGGAAGACGCCAGCAGTTGCCGGAGAAGCAAGATGTGAGGTGACAAGCTACATGCCTCATGGTAAAATATACGATAAAAGAAATGGGTTAATTTAAATTGTAAGAGCTAGTTAATAATAAGCCTGAGCTAACAGATAAAACAGTTTGTAATTGATATAAAGCCTCAGAGTGGTTCTTTGGGAACTGGTGGGTGGGAGAGAAATGTCCAGTTACAGCCCACTCTCAGTGATGTCCCTCCACAACAGGTCTACACCTCCTAATCTTTCCTGAACAGGAAAGTTCTGCTAACTTCAAACCAAGCGTTCAAACATTTGGGCCTTTGAGGGCCTTTCTATTCAAACCACCATATTCCACTCCCTGACTCCCACAGGCTTGTAGCTACATCATAATGTGAAATGTATTTGGTCCAACTTCAGAAGTCCACATAGTCTTTCAGGACTGTTTAAAAGTCAGTTCAAAGTCTCGCCCAAGGCTTAAACCACCTCTTCCCACCCCTCTTTTTTTTTCTTTCTTTCTGAGACAGGGCCTCTCTACACAGTCCTGGCTTTCCTGGAATTCACTACGTAGACCAGGCTGGTCTTGAACTCAATGGAGATCCACCTACCTCTGCCTCCTGAGTGCTAAAATTAAAGGCATGAGCTACCATGTCTGGCTCAAGGCAATCTCTTTAGTGTAAAATCAAAAAGCAGATCACATACTTCCAACATACAGTGGCACAGAACATACATTACCATTCCAAACTGGAGGAGAAGGACACAGTGAGGAAAAATTAGATTAGAAGCAAGACAAAAACCCAGCAGGACAAACTCCAAATCCTGCAAATCCTGCAGTCCTGTGTCTGATGTCCAAAGACTTAGGTGACTCTTTCCCTTCCTAGCTTTGCTGCCTGCAACACACTTCTCTCTCTCTCTCTCTCTCTCTCTCTCTCTCTCTCTCTCTCTCTCTCTCTCTCTCTCTCTCTCTCTCTCTCTCTCTCTGGCTTGTTTCACTCTCTGTCTGCAGCTCTCCTTGGCAGGTAAACCACGTCTCTGGCACCTCCAACATCCTGGGGTCCCAACACAGTCCAGGCTTCACCTTCACAGCTCAGTGCAATAGGGTTTCAGAGTCCTTGATGCAAGGATGGCCTCGGCATCTTTAATGGAAACCCTCACCTCTTGTATCTTTCATAGCTCTGAAACCAGAACCACAGGGGTGATGCTGCCAAGGCCTCTGCCTGTTGGGATGGAACCTGGCCCTTTCCTCACATTTGCTTAAGCTTTGCTTTGTCGACGCTTCCCTTTGTTGGCTAAGTTTTCTTTTGTTTTAGGAGCAAAAGACGCCTTAAGCATTTCCTTTCTGCAAGTGGGAAACCTGAGATCCGGTGCTGAGGGCCCCACTCCCTTATTCCTCTCACATTAGGCCTTGCTTTAAATTTCTCATCTCTTTGAGCACAAGACTTGTCTCCAACACTGAATCTCCTGGTGATTTTTTTCCTTCTTTTTTTTTTTTTTTTTTTTTTTTTTTTTTTTTTTTTTTTTTTGGTTTTTCGAGACAGGGTTTCCCTGTAGTTTCTAGAGCCTGTCCTGGAACTAGCTCTTGTAGACCAGGCTGGCCTCGAACTCACAGAGATCCGCCTGCCTCTGCCTCCCGAGTGCTGGGATTAAAGGCGTGTGCCACCACCGCCCGGCTGATTTTTTTCCTTCTTGAGCTGTCTATTTTATGGTTCTTTCTTCTCCACTTGCTCATCGTAGCCCAGCAGGAGAGTGGTGACTAATGACCACAAGACAGAGTCACCCTGAGCTGGTTTGGAAATCTCCTGTCAATGAATTTAGTCCCAAACTCTAATTTAGCTCCAGGCAGATTCTTAGGACAAGGACAAAAAACAGCCACATTCTTTCCCAAAAAGTCACGAGAATGGTCTCTAACCCAGTGGCAAATGTTGTCCTGCTCTGAAACATCCTAAGCTGGGGCTCCATAGTACATTGCTGTCAGCACCACGGTCTTTCAAGCTGCTACTAAGATGGCCCATTGGTCTCCACTTACAGCAATCAATGGTTTTCCAGAGTCCCAGAGTTGCCTACATTTCTTCAAAAAAAAACAGCAGTATCCCACTCCTGGTACTAACTTCCTGGTTCCTTTCCTATTGCTGTGAAGTGGCACCATGACCAAGGCAACTTAGAAGAGAAAGTGTTTACTGAAAGCTTGCTCGCAGTTTCAGAGAGCTTGTCTATAAGCAGCATGGTTGGTGCACGGCCGGTGGCAGGCAGGTGAGGGAGAGTAGCCGAGAGCTTACCTGTTGAGACAGCCACGAGGCAGAAAGAGAACTAACTGGCAATGTGGCAATGGTGTGGGCTTCTGGAACCTCAAGCCCACTCTCAGTGATATCCCTTCTCCAACAGGTCCATACCTCCTAATCCTTCCTGAAAAGTTCCATCAACTTTGGACCAAAGATCCAAATATAAGAGCCTATAGGGGCCATTCTCATTCGAACCATGTGTCCAGGACTCTCTGAATTCCTGGATAGGACACATTACCAAAGGCCCCTGCCAGCAGGTCAGGAGTATCTCCTTGATGTGTCCCAGCATCTCTGAGGACAGACATTTGGACAGAGTGTCAAGCCATCAGTTCGAGGCCTTGGGGAAGGACATGTTCCAATATAATAAAAACTAAGAATGATTTCTGGCCAAGATGTGGTGGCTCATGCCTTTAATCCCAGCACTCAGAAGGCAGAGGTAGACAAGATCTCTTTGAGTTCAAGGCCGACCTGGTCTACAGAGTGAGTTTCAGGACAGTCAGAGCTACACAGAGAAACCGTGGTCTTGGAAAAACAAAACAAAACTAAACAAAAAGAAAGGAGGTTTTCTGGACACTGGTCCTTCCATTCTCATAGGATGTGCGTGTTCACCAGCTACCAGGTGTGTTAGCTATGTGGAGCTTTTCAGAGGATGTGTAGCAGGAAGGATGAGCAGGAACTGGAGAGGAAGACAGGCAATCAGCTATGCATGTGGAACAGGTGTTCACCTCCTGGGCTTTAACGAGCTCTTTTTCTGAAGGAGTTTTAAAATTCCCTCACTTGTTTGCTTGCTTGCTTGCTTTTACATTTTATTTTTCCTCTTATTAAAAAAATATGTAAATAGGGGAATGTAGAAATGACCCAGCAGTTAAGAGCACTGGCTGCTCTCCCAGAGGACCTGAGTTCAATTCCTAGCACCCTCCCCCCCAGGGCAGCATAGGACTGTGCAAAATCAGCTCCAGGTGATCTGATGCTCTCTCCAGGCTCTGTGGGCCCCAGGTACTTACACAGTCCACTTGCAGCCAAAACACCCATACACATACAATTATTTTAATGAAACATATTTAAACAGACATAGTGTGGGTACAGTACAACACTTAGAAAGGAGACCAAAAAAGAATAACACTCAGGGGTAGGGCGGTGGTGGTGAACACCTTTAATCTCAGCACTGGGGAGGCAGAGGCAGGTGGATCTCTGTGAGTTTGAGGCCAGCCTGGTCTACAGAGGGAGTTCCAGGACAGCTAGGCCAGCCTGGTCTACAGAGGGAGTTCCAGGACAGCTAGGACTATTACAGAGAAACCCTGTCTTGAAAACTAACCCCAACAAAAAATTATTATATGTATAACTGCCTGACCTGTAGGATTGTGTGGTATACCTGTAATATGCTTAATATTATAATAAGCAAAAAAGGTTTCATTTTCTTAGAGACATATGCTAGACCATTATCTGTCTTTTTTTAAAAAAAAAAACTTTATTTAACTTTATTTTATGCACACTGGTATAATGATGTCAGATTTTCTGGAACTGGAGTTACAGACAGCTGCGAGCTGCCATGTGGGTGCTGGGAATTGAACCCAGGTCCTCTGGAGGAGCAGTCAGTGCCCTTAACCACTGAGCCATCTCACCAGCCCCCATTATCTGTCTTTATTTGTGCAGGTATACCCGTGATGGCCATAACTTCTAATAAATGTGTGATTACTAAATCAGCCTTTTCTCATCTTAAAGCAGTTGCCCATTAAAAACCTGAATAAGTGTCAATGATGTCGTGTACATTTTTAATTTTCCAAATTCTGTAAAGTGGAACACATTTATTTGCCAGATTTCATTCCTTTGAGTACCCTTTGGGTTAGTCCCTGCAGGTAACAGTGTTTGGTTATAGAAAGAGCAAGTAGGACATCTCTTTATAATCTCCTTAGCTTGTTGTCATGTAATAGAAAACTCTTTCTTTAAACCTTTGCTATTGACATGATTTTTTTATGGAATTCTGAGGCCTTTGACACACTTCTAATCAGTATTCAATCAATTTCTTCATTACCTTGTGCTAGAGGACCTGGCAGACCCATATAGGCTCAGATGTGTGTTACGTATATAGGACAAAGCCTAGTCCTGGTTGTATCTTGAACTTGTATAAATAATGAAGTCAATTCTGTATCATCTGGTATAAATTCAGCAGTTTCAGTATGCAAGACAATTCTTTCTGCATATTGTGAATTAGTAACTATATTAAGAGATTTTTTAAAAATCTCTTAGCACCATGAGAATAGCATATAATTCTGCCTTTTGGACAGAATTATAAGGACTTTGTTCCACCTTACTTAAATCTTCTGGTTTGTAACCTGTCTTTCCTGATTTATTTGCATCAGTATAGAATGCTTGGGCTCCAATTATTGGTGTATTCTGTACAATGTGGGGAAGGATTCAAGTAGTTGTCTTTATAAGGTTAATTCTATCACTTTTGGGATAATTGCTATTAATCTCTCCTAAAAAATTTGCACAAGCTCTTTTCCAAGGTTCATTGTCTTCCCATAATTTTTTAAATTTCATCAGAATTAAAAGGCACTATAATCTCTGCTGGGTCTATGCCTGCTAGTTGACAAAGTCTCAATTTTCATTTTATAATTAATTCAGAGAATTTTTCCACATAAGTTTTTGATTTTTTACTTGGTTTACATGGTAAAAAAGTATTCATTCTAAGATAATATCTTTCCTTTGCATTAAAATTCCTGTAGGGAAAATTCTAGAAAGCAATATGGCTAAAATGCAATTAAGATTTGGATTCACCCTATCCACATGTGCCTCCTGTAATTTCTTCAACAATAATCAATTCCTTTTCCACTTCAGCTGTTAATTCTCTGGGACTATTTAAGTCTTTTTCACCATCTAAGGTTTTGTTTAATTGAACTATTAGATCAAATGTTATTCCAACAGCTGGTTGTAGACTGGAAATATCTCCTAACAATATTTGAAAGTCATTCAGAGTCTGCAATCAGTCTCTCCTAATTTGTGCCTTTTGTGTTCTAATTTTTTGTAAACCTATATTTTTTACCTTTATTGAGCTCTACATTTTTCTCTGCTCCCCTCCCTGCCTCTTCCCTTCGACCCTCCCCCAAGGTCCCCATGCTCCCAATTTACTCAGGAGATCTTGTCTTTTTCCCATGTAGTTTAGATCTATGTAAGTCTCTCTTAGTGCTATAAACCTATTTTAAAACATGGGTAATTTACAGAATCTCCTCTCTGTATTTTTTTTTTCAGGAGCAATTTGTAATCCCCATTTTGGCAAAACTTTCTTTACTTCTTCAAACATTCTTTCTAAAGTATCTGTTTCAATCAGATAGCAAAACGTCATCCATGTAATGGTAAATTATAGATTTAGGAATTTTTTTTAACATTTTATTTCCAATGGCTAACTTACAACATATTGGCATAGGATGAGGTTACTGAGCATTCCCTGTGGAAGTATAGTCTGCTGATATCTGTTAGTAGGTTGAGAATTATTATAAGTAGGCACTGTGAAGGCAAATTTTTCTTTGTTCTTTTCTTGTAAAGGTATAGTGAAGAAACAATCTTTTAAATCAATAACTATAAGAGGCCATCCTTTTGGTAATAGAGAAGGCAGAAGAATTCCAGATTGTAGAAGACCCAAAGGTTTAATTACCTTATTGACAGCTCTTAGATCTGTCACCATTCTCCATTTACCAGATTTCTTTTTTTATAACAAATACAGGAGAATTCCAAGGACTGGTTGATTCTTCAATATGGTGAGCATCTAATTGCTCCTGTACCAACTGTTCTAAAGCCTGTAGTTTCTCTCTGTTAATGGCCACTATTTAGCCCATATTTATTTCTCAGTTAACCATTTTAAAGGTAGGGCCATTTGTACCTCTAAAGATTTGCTAGTTGTTTTGTGTTCTTGTACAGCCTGAATGACTGGTGACCTTTGTGAATAATACCTTATAATATCCTTCCCAGAATTATGAGTTTCTGGGACAGCAGGGATGTTAATCTGGGTATTTCATTGCTGCAGCAGGTCACAACCCCATAAATTCACTGCAATATTAGCCACATATGACCTCAGCCTTCCTCTATATCCTTCTGGCCCTATGCATCCAACCCATCTTGTGCTTTGTTTCACTTGAGAAAGTATTCCAATTCCTAGGAATTGAGTATCTGCATCTTGAAGAGGCCAGTTTGGATGCCAGGATTCTGGAGTAATGATACTTACATCTGCACCTGTGTCTATCAAACCCACAGTTACAATGCCATTTATACATCCTCTTAGCTTTGGTCTTTGATCATTTATAGAAGTCTGCCAGAATATAGGTTTACTATTTCCTGTTGGAGTTTTTGATTTATCCTCCATGTTTATTCCATCATCCATAACAGTATGGTCTTTTACAGAAGGCTCTGGATTTTTTAATTTTCCTGGTGAGACATGTCCTCCACTCCAGACTGGGAATGACTGGACCATTTTTGACTTGGGGGCCTGCGAGAGTCCCCTAAAGGAGTTTCCTGATGATATTGGATTGCCTTGTCTGTCTTTTGTTGATCTGCATTCATTGGTCCAATGTAGACCACACCTTTTGCCACACCCTCTTCATATACCTGAAGGCTGAGTCTTTCTATTCTTGCCATTCCCAGAGGAGATATTATTCCTAGGAATTCCTTGTCTACAATCCTTTCTCAGATGTCCATTCTACTAAATTTGGCATTTTGATGTCTTCTCATACCTTTGGAAATTGCTTCTCCTCCCCAAGATTCAGTATTATAGTCAAATGTCTCAATGTTCATTGTATGCAGGATCTATTCATCCACAGGTGCTGATCTAACCTATAAAGGCCCCAGTATCTTTTTGCATTCTAAGTTGGTATTTTCAAAAGCCAGAGATTCAATAAGTACTCATCTAGATTCTAGGTGTGTTACTCCTATTTGTACAGCCTTAGTTAATCTTTGTCAAAAGTCATTAAAATGTTCTCTCTGGCCCTGTTTAACCATGGTATATGATTCAATTAATTTTCTTAGTTCTTGAATCCTGTCCCAAGCATTTAAGGCTGCTTTGTGGCATAGGGACAAGATTTGTTCATTGTAAAAAGCTTGAGCCTGTGGGTCAGAATAAGTGCCCTCACAAAGAATTTAATCTTGGGAAGTCTCAAGTCCTTTTGCTTTTCCCTGTTGGTCTAAAATTTTAGCCTCTTCTCTGAAATAACATTTAAATATCAGTTTGCCACTGACCACCCCAGCTGGGTATGGGATTTTCTGGGATGTGGTTCCTCAAATACTAGGTGGGTAAGGATTCAGCAGTAATAAACAGAAACAAACACAGAGGCAGTTTGAATCTGAGTGTATTTTGCTGCTCTCAAGCAAGGGTTTTTATGTAAGAAAAACAGGTATTACAATTTTAAAAGATGTGTCCAGTGAAGCAGTCACAAAGAATAACTATCATAATCATCTGGCACAAGAAAACACAAAATCAATCAGGTATTACATTTTCTAAATAGTGGGTTCAAAGAATCAAGTATGAATAGAACAGATAACATCATAATCACTAAACAGAACAAAATACAAAAAAAATCACTATAGTTAATGGCAAACTTTCAGGAGCGAGTTCAAAAAGTCTTCAGGGGCACTTGGTTATGACCCCTAGGTCCTGATCAAGTTAATAAATTTCCATGAGTAATCCTTATCTAACATCTAGCTTCTGTCTTATTAAAAATCCTCAAAGTTCAATTTAAAACTATACTTAAACAATGTTTTCTATACTACAATGTCAGAGTCAACCTCATCTACACATGCACAGCCATACAAGTTGTTGAAAGGATATTCTATCAAAGTATTATTTTGTAATTATGTAAATGATTATAAAGCAAAGCACTGAATCTCTCAGAGAAGAGGTCATGGCCAGTGACCCCATTTCAAGGGGTGGCTTCTTATCCAATTTTCTCACTTAAAATCTTGGCCCAGGCTATCAGGAACATCTCGTAAATATAGAAAAGGAATAGAAGAAGATAAAGCAGACAATCTGCCGTGAGAACTACAGCTCAATATTTGTCTCCAGCTAGAGAGTTCCACAACCGGTTCCAGGAGACCTCCTCCCTTTGGAGTCTAACGCCTCAGTCTGTGGAATTTGTCACACAGAATCTACTGGGGTTGGTGTGGCATCAGTTGAGGCCCGTCACCCATGACTGCTGAAACTAACTGAAGCCGGTCATGTGGTATCACCTTAATGCTAGAAGTCCATGTCTTTATCAGAAAGCAAACATAAGCTACTACTGCTTGCTTATTTTCTTTTAGATCATTCATTCCTATAGGTATCCATCTACCTTCTTTGGACCCTTTTGGGCCTTTAGAACTTGATGCTTTGTCAGAGTAGATTACAGGGTAGGAAGCTAAAACCCTGGGTAAGTCATCTCTGACGGCTACTGGCGATGTTGAATCCTGTCCTTGTGCCTTCTTTTCCTGTTCATCAGCTCCAATTATTTCCTCAGTCATTTCAAATCTTTTTACTACTTGTTGGGAGCAGTGAGACAACAGATTCTGAATTTCTTGTAATCCCCTGATCTGAGTGCCTACAGCTGCTCTGAGCACGAGACCTTCAGGAGTTCCTGATGACAGGAGAGTGGTTTCTGGTGGGTTTGGCTGGGGTGTGGCTATCTCTATATAATCTGCCCCTGAACACAATAAAGGGGGCATTATTGGGGAATTCAAGGATGACCCGTGTCGCTGTCTGTGTGTGTATGTGTATTTTAACCTCCTGCCCCTTGCCCGAATCTTGCAGAAATTCCGCTATCTCGGTGGAGACCTTCAATTGCCGGGCATCGCACCCCTGTGTCTGCGTTCGGTGCGCTGGCACCCAGTTCACAAGATTCGGACAAGGGGCCGGAGGTTAAAATACACAAACGCACACAGACAGACAGACAGCGACACGGTCATCCTTGAATTCCCCAAGACTACTGTCTTTTGTAAAGTCTGAATCTCCTGACCTGTATATATTTCTAGTGATTTCATTGAGGCATCTAGCCTCTGGTCCTCATTCTGTACATGTGATTCCAAGGTCTGAAGTTTTTCCTTTAAAGATAACACCTCATCCTTGGACATTATTTGGATAGCATGCAGATTGCCTTCCTGGAGAGATACTTTATTTGCTAACCTATCATAACTTTTTAACAAATTTTGATTGTCAAATTCAACAGTATGAATTCTTTCAGATAATTTCCCAGCACCCTTTAACATGGATTCAATTTTTTCTGTCCAAGTAATGCTACCCTTTTCAATAGTATTAATTTTTCAAGTAACTTTTGATTTTCAATGGTATTAATCCTGTCAGCTAGCTGTTTATTATTAGTCTGTAAAGACTGCATCATTTCTAAAAGTGCCTCATTCTTGACTCTGTTATCAAACCATTTTCTTTTTTTTTTGTTTTTTGAGACAGGGTTTCCCTGTAGTTTCTAGAGCCTGTCCTGGAACTAGCTCTTGTAGACCAGGCTGGCCTCGAACTCAGAGATCTGCCTGCCTCTGCCTCCCGAGTGCTGGGATTAAAGGCATGTGCCACCACTGCCCGGCTGTAATAATCTTTATTGTCCAGCAGGTGTCATGGTTGCAGAGTCGCAACCATTAGTGGTGCAAGCGGTGGTGATAAGAACGGTCCTGAGCCGCTTTGGTTTCCCCATCTTGGTGCTGGTTAAATACTGAGAAATAGGCTTCGCTTGACAAATTAAAAGCAATTCCATCAATTCCATACATGGAGCAAGAAGCCCAGAACTCAGGAGACCCGGAGTACAAAACGGAAGCTGCACAAGTCACCACGCGGCAGAGAATGCAGGCGTGGGGGGGGTGTGTATGCGCAAGCTTGGGAAATTTCCAAGTTGCCAACGCAGTTAACTTCACTGTGGTGGGGGTTTAAAAAAAACAAAAACAAAAAAAAAAAAAAAAAACCACTTAGTAGGTAAAAGCAAGCCAAACGGGCAGGGGTGGGAAACTTTCAGAGTTGTGAACAGGTTAGGCCTTTAAGCAGGTCCATCCAGTCAGTATGGAGTTTGGATCCACGTGGGGAACCAGATGATTAAAGGAAATCCCACACCAGCTAATAATTGAGTATAACAGACGGTTATTTATTTAGGGATAGACTCACAGAAGGGGGAACAGCAATCGAATCCCTTAGCTGGAAGAGAGGCAGGATGCACACTTTACTTTGGCAAATACAGGATAAGAGGCCACGCCCAAGTGGGTGGGTAACTTAAAGGCTATGGCTGTAGGAATTTCTACAGTAAGGGTCACTCACGTTGACTTTACTGGGTTAAGGGGTCACTCACATTCAGTGGGACTTCCCCTTCCCTAATGGCAGAGATCCAATTTCTGAGCAAGGATGTATTCTGAGATTCTGGGTGGCCATGATGGGAGTCATTACTTTTCTTTGTATGATGCCCCTTTCTTTTCTTCTAATTACATTCATTTGTCTTGTGTGCATGTCACATGTAGAACTCGGAGGACAGCCGTGGCAGTCATTTCTCTCCTTCCTCCATGTGAGCCCTGGGGATCAAACTTTGGTTGTGAGGTTTGGCGGCAAGCTTCTTTGATCCCTCAACCATCTTACCAGCCCTACCCATTCCTGGTCTTACGTCACACCTTGCTTTCCCAGCCCCTTACATTGCCCTGTATGACCCTTTAAATGGGGAGAGGGCCAGTCCAGATATCAACTATCCAGGAAGATTCAGCCAGCTTGGTAAGAAAGGCTCAAAGTCTGGGTCTGAGCCATGATTGCTGCCTTCACTGGGGAGTAAGGTTATGGGAGAAGAGCCAGCTAAAGGGCTTTTGGAGCCCTTCCAAGACCTCCCCTTCCCGTGATGGGGCTGTCACAGGATTCCTTCCGGTATGTCATCCCTCTCCAGCACAGTGTGTCCTCCCTCCAAGGACTCTATTAATATCCCTCATGTGTGTGCCACTCACCTTCTCTGTCCTCACATGTGTCCCCTATTCCAAGCGATTCATGAATGTGGCCACTCCCAGTGAGACCAGCACTCTCCTTCTCTCCTGTACCCCCTCTTTGCTTTTCTATCCCCCAACATCCGTGGTTGACTGGCCATCATGGGGTTCACACTTGCAATAAGAGGTAGCCTCCAAAGAGATACAGTCGTGTCTTAGCTAATGGAACTTGAACATGGGACTGTATCTGAAAGGAATGTTCTTGAATAAACAGTGAAATAAAAACATCACAAAGTAAGGTCCCCTGGATGTAAGGTAGACCCTAAATCCCAATGGAGATTGTCTTTTTTTCTTTTCACCGAGACAAGACTTTATTTTTTTTCTCGGTCGTTTTCTTGAAGACAAGACTTTATATAGCCCAGGCTTTATTGTGTAGTCAAAGACAACCTTGAACCCTGATTGTCCTGTCTCTACACCCCAAGTAACGGGTGCATGCTACCACTTCCAGGATTTGCTCACTAGAGACCAAATCCAGTGCCTCGGGCCCTCAGCAAGTACTGTACCAACAAAGCTACTGTACCAACAAAGCTACAGCCCCAGCCCTTAAAGGGGAAAGAAGGTTGAGAGAGTTTTACTAAGTAGACCAGGCTGATCTTGAACTGGCTTTGTGGCCCAAGCTGGCCTCAGACTTGCAGCCATCTCCCTGCCTCAGCCTCCTTAGTGTTGAAACCGTGGGCATCAGTCTCTATACCTAGCTCAATGACAAGTGTGCTTATAAAAGAAACGCATAGAGTTATGAGACACAGAGAACGCTACATGGAGACAGAGATGGGGGTGAGCTGTCTACAAGTCAAAGGCTACCTGGAGCCACCAGACCTTTGGAAGAGGCATGGAAGTGTTCTCCGAGCTAGAGAGGTGGTGACAGCTGGCCTACACCTTGACTTTGGGTTTCTGGTAAAAAACAGGGTCTTTGCACTGGCCACTCCCTCTGCCTGCAGCACTCTTTCCTCATTGGCAGAGCCTTGGCACTGGCCACTCCCTCTTCCTGCAGCACTCTTTCCTCATTGGCAGAGCCTCAACTGTTGCCTGGTCTTCCTGTTTACATCGCCACAATCCCCAGCAACTTCACTTTTTCTCTTAGAGGCATCATTTCTAGTACCTGAACCAACTTCAGCATTTGGCTAATTGCTGTCTCCTCGCTCCTGAATGTAAATCTCTTTTAGGATTGGGATTTGGGGCTGGAGAGATGGCTCAGCAGTTAAGAGCACTGGCTGCTGCTCCAGAGGACCCAGGTTCAATTCCCAGCAACCACATGGCAGCTAACAACTGTCTGTACCTCCAGCTTCAGCGAATCTGGCACATTTACACTGACATACATGAGAACAAAGTACCAACGCACATAAAAATAAATAAAATCTCAAGTCAGGCAGTGGTGGTGCACGTCTTTAATCCCAGCACTTGGGAGGCAGAGACAGGTGGATCTCTGTGAATTCAAGGCCAACCTGGTCTACAGAATGAGTTCCAGGATGGACAGGCTCCAAAGTTACAGGGAAATCCTGTCTTGAAAAGCCATAATAATAATAATAATAATAATAATAATAATAATAATAATAATAATAATGCCGGGCGGTGGTGGCGCACGCCTTTAATCCCAGCACTCGGGAGGCAGAGGCAGACGGATCTCTGTGAGTTCGAGGCCAACCTGGTCTACAAGAGCTAGTTCCAGGACAGGCTCCAAAGCCACAGAGAAACTCTGTTTCAAAAAACCAAAAAAAAAATAATAATAACAATAACAAATAAATAAATATATTTTTAAAAAGACAGGGAGTCATCTCTTGTCCACTGCTGTCTCCACAGCCCCAACAGCAGAGCAGGTTTTGATACATGTTTATTAATGAATAAATGAGAGATTTTCTCATAGAAGTGCAGATACTACAGAGACGTGCTGTGGAGTGCTCACTTCTGGGTGACCATGTCCACTTTCCTAGTCCCTGTAGGGGGACAAGCTGCTAGAGTTTCCAACTGGAAAGACCTGGAGGCCAACCAGTCACTTCCTGACCCCTGTCCTTTTTAGAGCCTCTAGTCCCCTCTGAGCTATCAGGCGGGAATGGGTCATGGGTTCTTCATAGCCTGACCCAGTTCCACAGTGAGACTCTGAAGGCCAGGGACAAGGGCTGAAGACAGTCATATGTGAGTCATCCCTTATGCTTAGGGCTGGTACGTCCTAGCGCCCAGCACAGAGATAGTAGCTAAGGGTATGTGACAAGCCAAACGGACATCCTAAAATAAGTCGCTAGCAGGGTCATGTGACTTCCCTAGCAGGGTCATGTGACTGCCTTGGCTCCTTCTTGTCCCATTTCCATTCTCTGAAACCCTTTCATCGTTTCCATGTAGAGGGACAGCTCAGCTACTCTGTCCCGGGGCAATGAGAGAATGGTCTCAGGGGCAGTCATGAGGGCCACTGAAGCTCAAAAGTGGGAAGGGTGGCTCAAGGATGTGGCTCAGTTGGCAGAGTGCTTGCTTAGCATACGGGCAAACACTCTATTAACTGAACTACAGGCCCTGCCAGAGTGCCAAACGCAGGATCGCACACCAGCTACACAAGCACACTGACAGGGAACTGTTCTCCTGGCCTTCCCACGGAGATTTGTTTTTAAATGTGCAGAGGCAGACCAAACACCATGGCTGGGGGATACACTTGGAAGATTGGCACCATAAGCCACCATGCTCTGGGTGACTTTTTATGTAGAAGACAATCATCCAAGCAACTGAAGAGTGGGAGTATGCCTCCTGAACAGAGCTCAAGGTACAGTGCCTGCCTAGGATGCTGGAAGCCCTGCGACCAATCTCCAGCCAGCATAACACAGGCCTCGTGGTGTGCACCTGCGACCCTGATGCTTGAGAAGTGGAAACAGGAAGATCTGAAATGTTAGGCCAGCCTGGGCTAACCTGTTTCATATACTCCTTTAAAGACAGCACTCTGGGAGCAGAGACAGGTAGATCTCTGTGAGTTAAAGGTCATCCTTGTCTACAAAGTGAGTTCCAGGTCCACTAAGGACTCACAATCAGACCTTGTCTCAAACCAGCAACAACAAAATAAATGGGGGCTAAAAGAGGTGCCAAATCCCCTGGAGCTGGAGTTATAAGTAGTTGTGAGCCACCATGTGGGTGCTGGAAACCGAACCTGGGTCCTCTGGAAGAGCAGCCAGTGCTCCAAACCACCCCAGCCACCTCTCCAGCCCTGGGGAGTATTTTACTGTGTTAACTGAAGTGAGAAGACACTACCCACTGTGGGTGGCACAATCCCATGGATGCGATCCTGGACTGTGTAAGTGGAGAGAGAACACATGAATTCACTGTTCTCTTCTTCCTGGTTGTGGGTGTGATGTGGCCAGATGCTTCAAGCACCTGCCACTGAAGCATGATTAAATGAAACATGATTTTTTTTTTGGTTTTTCGAGACAGGGTTTCTCTGCAGCTTTAGAGCCTGTCCTGGAGCTAGCTCTTGTAGACCAGGCTGGTCTCGAACTCACAGAAATCCGCCTGCCTCTGCCTCCCGAGTGCTGGGATTAAAGGCGTGCGCCACCACCGCCCGGCATGAAACATGATTAATAAAAACTCAGGGCCTGAAGATCTGAAAAGCAAAACAGCCAACCACTGGCTCTTACCTCGACTTCAGTCTGAAATGGCGATTCTGCCTCCAGGAATCTCAGAATGAGACTGTGTTTGAGAGCTGTCTCCTCCCATCTTATACTACTCTCTAGGGCTGGGATTAAAGGTGTGCACCGCCATCATTAAAGGCATGCACTGCCCAGTTTCTATGGCAACTAGTGTGGCTACTGAGATTAAAGGTGTGTGTCATTGTGCTACTGAGATTAAAGGTGTGTGTTACCAAAATCTGGTCTGTAAGGCTGACCAGTGGGACTGCTTTACTCTCAGATCTTCAGGCAGTCTTTATTTATTAAAATATAGTTGAAACGCCACTACATGCCGCCATGACTTCCCTGTCATGGCACAAACTGGCTGACAAGAACGCTGACTGAAATGACAGGAGGAGCCATCTCAGAGGGGACCCTGGGCTCTATTAGGAACTTGGCTGGAGGCCATTTGTATGATATTTTAGCTAAGACTCTGGCTTCATTCTGCCTGTGTCCTGGGAACTTAATGAAGCTGGATTTGGGGGAGGTGGGCTAATTGTTTCTCAGAGGCAAAGTGTGTGAGAAAGGTGTGGGACCCAGTGCTCTGCACTGGGACAGTAGCAGGGGATGCCTTGTGGTTAAAGGCTTCAACTCATGAAAATACAAGATCGCGTACAAGGAGAAGGCCTGGGCTGAGACTGGGTCTGAGGGGAGTCTCTGCCCCTCAAAAGCAGCTCTAGGTGGCTGTTTCCCTAGGGTCAGAATGCAAGAGCTCCTGCAAACTTCCTCCAAGGCCCAGACTCCAGCCCAAGCCTGTAGAAGAACCTGGTAGTTTACTCCAAATGTTACTGGTTTTGGAGTCATGAGCTTCTTTTTTGCTTGTTCTGTTTTTCAGGACAGGGTCTCTTTGTGTAGCCCTGGCTGTCCTAGCACTCACTCTGTAGACCAGGCTGACTTTGAATTCATAGAGATCCACCTGCCTCTGCCTCCTGAGTGCTGGAATTAAAGGCATGTGCCACCACCTCATGGCAAGTCATGAGCTTCCAACTATTCACTTTCCCCAGCTCTGCCTCCCCTTTCCCCACCGTCATTCCTGATCTTCTTCCTCCTTCACCACCCTGACAAAGGTTGACACAGATTCTGCAGAAGGGGTAGTGACATTGGTCACACACACTTGGAAGGTGTAGACCCAGGGCCTCCGTTCCTCGGAATCTCATTTCTCATCTGAGGTGGGAGGCTGGTGAGTTAGGGAATCGTCACTCGTGGGTGATCAGATAAGAACACTGGGGAGAGGCCCTTCCCACACCTCTAGTGTCTAGGCACCCTTTCTCTTCCACTCATGGTGGGGGAGGAGACTTTGGCATCTGGAGATGCCCCAGAAGGCATTTCTACATGACCTCATCTCTGGGCCAGGCTCTCAAAATTCTATCCTAATCAGTTCTCCTCATTAAGGGTGGAAAGAGGGCCGGAATTCCAGAAGTTTCTTGTCACGTCTCAGTTTTTAGTCAGTTGATGCTGGAGAGTGAGCATCCTTGACCAGAAAGCTTCACCGGAGTTTGGGGGCGGGGGGTATCAGAAAGCGAGGCAGGGTATCTATCAGAGCAGTGTGTGAGCTGCCTCACGTAGATCCTTCTGGCCCCAATGAGGAGAGAAAGAGCATGTGTGCAGCTCACTCGCGGCGATCAGAACCAAGGACAGCTACCAGGGTGCAGAAGCAGTGCAGTCCAGCCGTCCAGCCTGGAAGCCAGGCAGGGCAGGTTCTGAGGACACTCTCCCCGGAAGGCTGGTGATGGTGGGTGTTGTCTGGGAGTGTATTCAATGAGTCACCCATAAGCCCCACACTCGCCGCAGGCTGGGGAAGCTGGGGCTCTCCCTGCCATTTCCAATAGGGGTGGGGCAGGATGGCTGTAAAAGGCCCTCAGATTGTTGCAGGAAAGGAGGGAGCAGGAAAACAGGGATGTGCTAGTGTCCCCCGCACACTCCCACCCTAGCCCGGCCCATTTCTATACAAGGCCCGCTCTCCTCAGCCTCCACCCACTACGAATACTCCACACAGGCACAGAGGGGGGAATTCTCAGGCCCTGAGTTCAGCAGGCAGGAATGTGGCTGATAAATCAGAGATAACCCCACCCCCACTCCGTGAGAGGGCTGGCCGGACACCCAACCCCGGGGATAAAAGGCAGAGCCACTCGCAGCTGAAGAAACCAGAATACAATCTGCTTGAGCAGGTGGGACAAGAGAGAGAGAACAAGCCACTTCTGCAGCAGCCTGGCCTGTCAGTTCTGCGGCATGGATCTCCAGAAGGGGCTGTCCAGAATGGTTCTGTTCCTGCTTTTTCTTTATCTGTCACCGCTAGGAGGTCGCTCTCACCCTCTGGGCAGTCCTAGCCAGTCTCCTGAACGAGTCAAAATGCAGGTGAGCACTGAGTATCTGCATAGACAGGTAGGGTCGGCCCAGAGGGTTTGAGCAGCAGCAACGAAGAGGCCTCCTGTCCTTTGGGAGCTAGACTTGTGAAGCTCAGAAGCAGCAAGATTGGGTAACAGGACCCTTAACCCGTGGGTACCATGGAGGAGTGGGAAAGCCAGGTGTGTTTCTGAGGCATGGGTTCCCCATCTCATCACAGATGCTGCTGAACCTGCTGAGGGAAAAGGCACAGGAGGTGGCCCAGGGACAGCTCCTGAAGGACCGCGATCCCACAAAACCCCCCCCCAAAAGCACCCTTGGATCGCAAGACAGCACCCTCCAGGACCTGCAGAGACTTCGAAACACCAAGAAGATGCATAATTCGGGCTGCTTTGGGCAGAAGATAGACCGGATCGGCTCTGTCAGTCGTCTGGGCTGCAATGGTGAGCTCCTACCTTGCCGCTTCACTGAAAGCTGCACCCCAGCACTCCCCCATCCGCATGCACGCCGCCTTTAGAAGCCCCTAGGTTTGCTATCTGGGGTCCTTGCACAGCCTGCCCTCCACTTTGCTGACCATTTTCAGAACCAAGGCAGCCTGTCAGGAAATGTCACATGGGAGTTTCATAACGTTCTCACAGGTGACCACCTTCCATCCCAGGGGTCAGATGCTCCTCAGGGTGCAGACTGCCTGTTGGTTGGCCACCCCTTCATAGGACAAAAGGCGTTCTGAGCATTTCCCCTATCTCCCACCCTCTTTCTCCAAACTGAACTGTCAAAGGCAAAGAGCACAATCGACCTCCTTCATTGTATATATAAACTGAGTCCCAATGAGGTAGCTTTTTTCTAGAGCCCTGAACGTCGACACCCTCTGGGGACTGCAGGTGGAGGTGGTGTGTGGTAGGGGAAGCTCAGCCTCTGCCTCAATTTCACTCCCATGCCTGACATCGCCTCGTCTCACCTCTTCTCCCCACAGTGCTGAAGCGGTATTAGGAAGACTCCCGGCTGCAGATACCTGCTTCTTACTCCACCTGGAGCTCTTCCCCCAACTCTGGGACCCCCCTTTTGAAGTGATCCTATTTATTTATTTATTTTTATTTATTTATTTGGTTGTTTTCTACAAGACTGTTTCTTACCTTTGAGCACAAGGTTTCCATGGCGTAATAAACACAGCATTTCTTGCTTTTGAAAAGGATTTGTCTCTCCGCGTTTCAGTCTCTCATCTTTTTTAGTTTGTGGGTTTGTGTGTGTGTGTGTGTATGTGGTTTGTATGTTTGTCCATTTGTTCATTTTGACATGGGGTCTCTCTACATAGACCTGGCTGTCCTGGAGCTCACTCTGTAGACCAGGCTGGACCTGAACTCACAGAGATCCGCCTGCCTCTGCCTCCCGAGTGCTGGGATTAAAGTCGTGCACCACCAGGCCTGACTCCAGTCTCTCATCTTAACAAGAGAAGAAACAAACCCCACAAAATATGCATTTTCTGCAAGGTCCCAGGGCATCTTAATGGCAGGCTGAGAACACAACTCAGGGGCTGGGCCAGGGAGATGTCCGGGCTTCCCTCTTCTTCCCAGTTTTTACCATTGTGAGATATCAATCCACACCAGAAACCCTTGACTCTTTGCAGAATCTGTTTCTCAAAGTGTGTGTTTGATTCCTGGGCACAGAACAATGGGAGGATAGGCATCATGGTGCTTACCCCCCTCCCTTGCCTAGAATTCCTTCATCAAACACTCTGATATGTCACTGTTGTTTCTAGAAAACCCAACAAAGATGTCATAGTTGAGGGTTGTGTGTGTGTGTGTGTACATGCATGTGTGTGCTCAAGGGCTCATGTTTG